>NC_133797.1:40933415-41000763 GCF_043250625.1 Sebastes fasciatus
AAAACCACTAAAGGCCCAGACAAACCAAACCGACATCAGAGAACTCGCGGCGACGAAGGCCACAAGTTGCGACGCCTCTTTGTGTTGGCCGACAAGTTGCACTCGAACACACCGCAAAGACTACAGCCGACGGCCACGTACGTTCTGTTACTGCGTGAGATGAAATAACTCTCCCCACCAGCAGGCGGCGGTAGTCTGTATTCATCATTCAAAAAGGACGAGGACGGCGGATATAGAAGCCGTTTTTATGATACGTACATGAAGCAAAGCGGCGTCTGCCGACCATTTTCACACCAATCTCACTCACCACTTAGCTTCATTCCAGATGTTCATGTCGCTGTGAAAATATCCGTGTGTTGGAACGATCAGTTGAAGATGAAACATGAGAAGAGCCTTCTGTGTGTGTCCTCTTGACTTTACTCGTTGCTTTCCTAACTTCCGTTTCTCTTCTCGTGCACCGAGTCGTTTAATCTGAACCACCAATCAGTGATTTCTCTCACCGATGTGCTCCGCCGCCGATTCAACATGCTGAATCGACCGAAAAACCTCCAACACGGGCAGACTAGAACCGACAATGTGGGACACACTTCAAGAACTAGACAGGCAGACGCTCACGGACGGCCCCAAACTGTCCGACGGCCGACCGACAGCTTGGTCTATCAGGACCTTTAGGTTAATACTCAAAACTTCTACAAAAACGTATAATTAGGTTGTCGGTTCAGGTTTATTATTATACATGTAATTAAAGAATCAATATCATCTATTCCATTATGTGAAATCATAATGTGTTAGGGAGTGGCAGCTCTGGTAGAGACAGAGACGGAGCACACAGGCAGCCTCTTTATCAACTAGCACAAACTCAGAGCAGCAGTATAAACCATCGTTGCCTAAAATCAAGAGTAAATATAATATAAAACTCCTCATAGACCAATCCAAGATCCACAATCTTTCAAGAGAAAAAACCCCAGAATGCTCATTTCAGTGCAGCACAATACGTGGCAAGCAGCCAGAGCCGGAGGGACGGCCAACGGAAAGGCAAGTCAAGCACGTCAAGCCCATATGTCTCCGGATGTCTAATACCCACCGAGGGGCTGTAATAGCCATCCAGTTGGATAAATGTTAAATTTACAGGAGAATCAACCCAAATCAGACTGCTAAATATGCTCTGTTTGGTTAACCCTTTCACCGCCGTGGGCGTGGTTTTATTCTACTGAGGCTTTCTTAACTGTTGGTTAATGTTGAATCATACTCTGCAACAGAGCTGGAGCCATGAAGAGGTCTGCAGGAGAATCAGCTGATTAAAGCTGGACAGACACTGCAGGTATTTACACGTGTTGTTGTTGTACTTCCTCCTCCTGCTGTACGAGGAGATCGTTTTGCGATGTAAAGCCATAGGTTGCAATTTTACTGTACGGTCCCGTCGGCTCCTGCGAGCCGTTCTGGCTGTTGCCGGTTGTCAATAAAGTTTGGTTTGAAAGCTCCGAGGCAGGTAAAGTGTGTTTGCTAACAGAGGTCTGTACGGGTCACGATGCTAACAAGACAGAAACATGCTGCCTTCATCATCTGTACCATCCTGTCTGCTGAAACGTCTAAAAGAACACGTAACGTTAGATGTCTGTTGGTTTATTTAGATCCCCTTTAGCTTTTGCAGAGCAGCAGCTCTTCTTCATGTGGTCCACAGAGTTAAAGGGACTATTTGTAACTTTCAGAAATGCTTGTTAACAGCGACACCTGTGGCCGTGAAATCAACGAAAGTCGGGCGTTGGGCTCGCGCTTGCTCGCTCTAAATAGACATGAACGAGCATCGCTCAACACAGTGAGGCGACACACGTCAGCTAAAAGCACAATATCACTCTATATTTCAGCTGCTTGGCAGTAATGTTAGCTGACCAGACGAATGTCTCTCCATGAATCAATGCTGATACTGTGTTTGCTTCTCCTGCCTCAGCGCAGGCTCAGGCAGCGGGGCTCTGCAGCGAGAAACTCGTCTCCCTCCGCCCGCAGCCGGAGTGAACAGGAAGACACCGGCACCCGGTCGGTAACGAGACGATAACGTTTCTCTCTGCGGAGCCCCGTCACTTCACAAGACACGGGAAACCTCTGTTGGTCTGGAGGAGCTGCAGCAGTTATTTCTGCACAAACGTCCACTGTACATTCACTAGATATTCTCAGAGCTAAACTAACTCTTCTGCAGTGTGGAGTGAGCGCGCGTTCACGTCTAGAGGTGGAGCGAGTACGCGAGTACGCGAGAACGCGCGCGCTGTCTGAGTGAAGGCAAGCAGGCAGAGGAGACGAGGCTCCGGCCACACGCGAGCGCACATATGCGAACGCGCATGTGTCCCGACCCGGTACATTTATACGCTTAGAAAGTTACAAACAGTCCCTTTAACGTTACCAGATACGCCGGGAATATTTTACTAACTTATTCTGAGGAAACGCAAGTTTGGTATCGTAGTTTATATTTTACCGGAGCTTATATTTTAGACTTCAGTGGACGTCAGGTAGTTAGTTCCAGTTTTAGCCTTAGGCGGTCCGCAGAGACCGATAGGTAACGTACAAACGCTAGCGTTAGCGTCTGTTTTCCCTCCAGAATGTAAAGGAACGGAGGATATACTGTAAATCAACAGAAATTTCCATTTTAGGGTTGAAGAAAATGTCCGTAAACTTAACGGAAAATGTCCCGGTAATTTTCTGCCAGGACATTGTCTGTTTTTCTACCGATGATTTTTTTCTTAGACTGTAGCCTACATTGTTATCTTAACGCTCTGATTACTGTAAAAGGAGGAGAAAAAAGGCGCTGACGTCGGGGAATCGGCTCGTGGCTCTGCTTCAGCTGTGTTAGAGTCTGTGGACTGACGACCAAAACTTCTGACAACAATTCATGTGACTGTCCGACGGCCGGTCGGGAGGAGTTAATCGGTCTTCGGTCCCCCCCGTACGCTGCACGGCAAAGAACGGCAGACGAAGCTGAAATTCGGTCCGACTCTAAAATGAGTTGTGCGGCTCAAAATTCTGTCCAGAAACGGACTCAAAGCTTACAGTGTACGCCGAGCTTTAGGGAAACAACAACCGGGCAGAAGCCCTCAGAAATGAGTCAGGGGAAATCAGTGAGGATATTTTTTGGTAAAATTCACTTAAAATAATTATCCTCTTTTCCTAAAACATCCTCCCATTGTTCCATTTTAACAGACATGCAGTCTGTTACTACGGTTACTTTAGAGGATGTGTAACTGGAGGAAACACCATGATTAGTCTTTTCTAAGAGGCTGTATGTAGGAACTGCTGCTCCTCACTGAGTGAATTATGACTCCCAATACTCTGATTAAAGAGCAGCGTCAGGACGATGCTGCTTTTCTCCTTAATGCTGCTTTTTCTCCTTCAAAAGCAGCTCCGTCATCTGGCTTTAATAGGTCAATTTATATTAAACGCATTTCATTAGAGGGGAGAGGAGACAAGGAGACAAGGAGAGGAGAGGTTAGGAGAAGGATGGGGAGAGGAGAAGAGAGGATGAGGAGAGGAGAAGAGAGGAGAGGAGAGGAGAGGAGAGGAGAGGAGAGGAGAGGAGAGGAGAGGAGAGGAGAGGAGAGGAGAGGAGAGGAGGTGACGGAGAGGAGGGGAGAGAGGAGAGGAGAGGAGAGGAGAGGAGAGGAGAGGAGAGGAGAGGAGAGGAGAGGAGAGGAGAGGAGAGGAGAGGAGAGGAGAGGAGAGGAGAGGAGAGGAGGATGTGGAGAGATGAAGAGAGGAGAGGATGCCAGAGAGGAGGATGTGGAAAAACGAGGAGAGGAGAAGATGGAGGAAAGGCAGAAAGTGTAACAGAAAAGGTAATGTTGGTTTTTATTTGATTTAGTTTTTCATTGTTTATATTGTAATTTAAATGTGTTAAATATCTGTTTGTATATTTGCTGCGTGCAGCGCGGAGGAAGCTACAACTACATCACATGAATACATCTGTGAGTCCTTGAAGAAGGACGGAGCAGGATGAGAACAGTAGATGGATGAAGTTAGGTAACCAAAGTGGGTCAGCTCAGTGTCCAGCTTGAATTAAGCATCTTAACACGGACTAATCTCACACACTGAGTCCAGTCGGAGACGTGGACGCTGAGGGACGGAGACACTCTACTCGACATGTAATGAAGCCGTTTCCATGCAGCTCTGATTCTGTGAGTAACCCTGAATACGTTAAACCAATTAAACAATTAACGGCACATTCGTGGCCACAGATGCAGCGTCCCACCTGCGGAAGAGAAGTAGGACGAAGCAGCGACGATCCCAGTAGTATTTAGTGTAATTTGTCTTCTCTTGACATAAACAGCTCTGTGTGAGTCCCTGTGAGAGCAGAAGTGTCGTCTGTGCACATTTAAGAAGCCGATGTCAGAACGAGGTCTGTTGAGCTCCGGCTCCTGTTTCTATCTGGAGCTTTCTGGAACTATTTTAACTCCCAACAAGTTATATCTGAGGCTTATACTGTAGATGTAGCACACTATCTTTAATTCCTGACAAGGGCTGATTCACACTTTGCAGAATATCAGATTATTCTTGGTTTGAGATCCGTTATAGTTGTTCTTTAAAAGGTCCAGCGCACCACACAGGTGTTATTCTGAATAATTAGACTTAGACTGGATTCACATGAGGTCATCAAACCTCATGAACCAATAAGGTTTAATCTCTCCCATTCGAACAAGTGCAACAAAACAAACAGGAGGGCCAGACAGACAGAACATACACTTGGTCAAAATTAGACCACAAAGTCTCTCAGTTTGGAGACTAATTTATCTTTAACTCAAGTGAAACTTGTCTCATCAACCTTGTTTTCATGGCCCCTTGGACTGTCACATCCATGTGTCTCTACAACATTACCATACTAGATTTAAATGGGGGGGGAAAACTACAGAAATACTGTGAACATACACATGAGCCAGCTACGCCAACGCCAGAAAAGAACTCTGGATTTCGTTCAATGGCGATGTTTTTAACGTGAAATAATGTTAAAATGACTTCTTCCTTCGCATGATGGCCATTAAAGCTGCAGTAGGCAGAATATATTTTTGGCATCAGTGGGCAAAAATTCCATAATAACCTTTCAGCATATTGTAATTCAAGTGTTCTGAGAGATAACTAGACTTCTGCTCCTCCTCATGGCTCTGTTTTCAGGCTTTAGAACATCTAGCCAGTGACGGGAGACTTTGACCAATCACAGGTGATTTCATTGAGAGAGCGAGCGTTCCTATTGGCTGTTCCCTCAACAGATTTCACAATGGCGGTGGCGTCACAAACTTTCTCATTTTCCAACTAAACCGTGTACTACAAGATGATTCTGAGAACATGTGAGGAGAAAAATAGGCATTAAGGTAACAGAATATTGATTCATATCTGATCAGCGCTGCCTAGTTTGACCGTTTGGTCGGAGTTCAGAGTGATTGACAGCCGGCTCTCATCGACGGCAGCTGGACAGCAGACCTCACATCAGCTCTTACTGCTTGTTTTCCTCCGGTCTGTGAAATCTTGCAGATGCCGTTAGGAGCACCGCAGGACACAGAGGAACGGGATTTTTTTCAGGTTACCTGTCTCATGTACTACTGTCACCATGTAGCGACCGTTTTATAAAAATAACTTTTTTTAATCATATTTGCTCCAATCTCACCACTTCAGCTTTAAGGTTAGGGAACTGTCATGATAATGGCAAATAAAGGGAGAGAGACTTCATTCTCTGCTCGGGTAGACATATAGTCCTCTATATTTTTACATAGACAATAGTTGTTTGCTGCTATATTAGCGCACTGGATATCGTATAATATGACCTTTAAGGTTAACACTGCTTTGCAGGTCTGTGACGGCCCATCCACTACTGCGACCTCAACACGGTTACTTTAGGTTCACTAAACACAAAGGGAACAACTTCCTGCATTGACAATGAACGTTTGCACTGGACGTAAAGTGTGTGTTGCAGATTCATCCGATATGACCAGCATTGATAGGGATATTAATGAAAGAATGACTGAATAAATGTTGTATTAAAGTACAAAATAGAGAAACAACTTGCACAACTTTCACAGTCAAATCTTCAGACCTTCTTTGTCTAATTCATCTGACATAAATGTTCACTATATAGTAGTGCAGAAATCAAAGGAAATACCAGTTCAATAGTCCATCTTCTTCTTTTCCAGGATTCAAAATTAAACAACCATTCCAGTTTTTGATCGTCTGAACACCAGAATATTTCAGGGTTTAGTCGCACCATTTCATAAAAATCTCGCTCTCTTAAATCATCATAACTTGTACGGTGAATTATATCAGGCTGGTGCCACAAACCCAAGAGACGGATACACAAAGCCCCATACCAGCGTCCCATTATTTGTTCCTTTAGCCTCATTTGCAAACCACAGTCACGATTGTCTCAGTGGGTTCAGAGCAGAACTGTATCCTCGAGAGATGCATGTATCCTGAAATAAATCAGGCGAGGAGCATGAAGAACAAGGGCCGAGGTTCAATTCCCAGATGAAGCCAGACCAGGTGGACCGGTGAGTGTTTGCCTATTTTTGTTGCTGCGCGTTGGACTGAACCGTCCGTCTCTCCAGGTGGTTTCCCTGCCTCCCACCACGGTGGGACAGGTAGCAGAAATAAAATGGTAAAAATAAATAAATGAAAGGGTTGTCAGCAAAACGAAGAAAAATAAAACCCTTATTCCTGCCAAAAAGCTTTCTCTGAATTCCTCTGATTATGGAGAGTGAAGACAAGAGGTAAGACAAGAATGACCAAAATATAGTCAAATACTGCAGAAACAACGACATCAACAGCTTGTTTGTTAGATACATTTAAAGTTAAAATAAAGTAAATGAAACAATTTGTCATACATTGCTGCCTTTTAATAACTGTTCAGTTCCATAAAGCTGGTCCTGGTCCTATACCGTTATTCCAGCCCCGTCACACAGCAGTTCGCGAAATAGTCGCAAAATTTAATGTATTGATTCGTGTACATAAAGACACATTTAAAAAAAATTTCGAGATGGTTCGTAATCCATGTAATTGTGAACCGGGAAGAACGGCCCGTAGGCAGGCGGTCGGGGTGGATCAAAAAACGCAGGATTTTCGCCCGGGAGACCGGTGTTCATGTCCCGTGTGAAACCAGAAGTCAAAGTTGATTTATTTGTCACGTAACTTCTGTACTTAAAGATAGGGTCGACGATGTTGGAAATCTAGCACAATGTGAAAGTAGCATCGCCTCAGGAGCTCCGTCTAAACCCCCCCCCACCCCTTGGGGGTGCACGAGCACCGCCGCATCGTAACTACTTCACAGACACAGAGCGGAGAGAGGACCTCAACTCAACAACGCTACCTCATGACCAGTAACCGCGGCAGTGCTACTGCAGGGCTGAGTTTTCTCTTCCATTCTCCAGGAAACGTGCGGTGGCGACGCGCTTTGAGTTCAGGCTGGTGCACGCCAAGGGTAGAGTACGAGCAGGGAGGCAGAGAGGCATCTGATTGGTTCTTTCTAAGCGGACCGCGAGGCAGTGATTGGTAGACGTTTGTACAGGATTACAGCAGCTTACAGTCCTTTTTGTTGTCTGGAACGCAGCATTAGTTTGACGAGAGCAGAGAAAATAGGAATACACATAAGAGAGGAACCCATAAAATTGGTGTTATTTTAACCCAAACCACAATCTTTTCCTAAAGCTTACTAAGTAGTTTTATTTTGAAAAGACTGACTACAGATTGTGACACGTGCATCACTTGAAAATGCCCGAAAAATACGGTGTTGAAAGTCGTGCAGAGCGTCACGAACAAAAAAGGGAAATTTGTGCACGAATCAAATAGATTAAATTTTGCGACTATTTCACAAACTGCTGTGAGACTGTGTTGGTTATTTACAGTTTTACATGTCTACAATTTACAGTAGTTGTGTGAAATAATGTCACTGTACTTTCACAGTAAATGACTGGCTACAAGTTGCATTACTTTCACAGTAAGTTATTGTGAAATGACAGCTGTATGCTGTGACCTCACAGTGTATTACTGTATGTAATGTATACAGTATATGCTGCTGTAGATTTACAGTGTAAACTGTAATATCACAGTTAAAGCCTGATGTCATTATAATGTAATTTAATGTGAATTATTACAGTTGCATCTTGTGAAATCATGGAAATAATTTACGGTGTATTAATATGAATATGATGAAAACTTTTCAGGAGAGTACTGTAACATATACAGTTAGAAACAATCACTCTAGAAATACTACAGTATATATTACTGGCAGTCCTAGCTGTAGTATTAGACTGTAAATCCTCACACTCTACTGCAGAATACTGTCATAACTCACAGTAATAAACTATAAGTAAATTACAGTAGTGACACCGTAGACAGAACAAATCTTTTACAGTGGAAAACTACGAGAGATGAAGTGAAGAGAAGGGCAAAAAGAAAAGGAAAGATGACAACATGAGGAAAGAAGAAAAGAAAAAGAACAAGAACAAAAGAAAGACTGAAAGGAGAAATCAGAAAAGTAAGGAGGGGAGGAGACAAAAGAGGACAATATAACAAGGTGAGGAGCTAAAAATGTGCTGAGAGGAAGGTAAAGAGGAAGAGGAGGAGGAGGAGGAGGAGGAGGAGGAGGAGGGATGTATAGAGGAGGCAGGAAATAAGGTCAGATAGGAAGTGAGAGAAGAGATAGCAGAATGACAAAAAGGAGACGAGGAGAGGAACGGAGCGAGCGAGCGATTGAAAGGATGAGATAAGGAGGTGGAGGAAGATGAAAAAGAGGAGAACGGGGACAGAGGGAGATAGTGAGAGGGCGAGGAGGAGGAGATATACGAAGGAGGGAGGACGGAGAACGGAACAGTCTGTTTTCTCTGTTCCCTCGCTGAACTCTGAACAACTCCTCAGTGTGTATAAGTGAGCATAGAGTGAAGACACAGGTATCATATGAAAGTAGAACATCTAATGAATCCATCAGTACCAACCAGGTCATGCTAACTTGTAGTGAAGGAGGCTAAATAACGCTCCAAACCGCGCTACATTTTTGCGAGGTTAAACCTGGCATGGCCACTTTCAAAGGGGTCCCTTGACCTCTGACCTCCAGATATGTGAATGTAAATGGGTTCTATGGGTACCCACGAGGCTCCCCTTTACAGACATGCCCACTTTATGATAATCACATGCAAACTAGAGACCTAGAGCATTCAGAGGATGGATGGATCAAACTAGAGACCTAGAGCATTCAGAGGATGGATGGATCAGACTAGAGACCTAGAGCATTCAGAGGATGGATGGATCAGACTAGAGACCTAGAGCATTCAGAGGATGGATGGATCAGACTAGAGACCTAGAGCATTCAGAGGATGGATGGCTTTCCTAGCTAGATTGATAATAAAGGTTTTTTTTGAGTAGTTCACACAACAGAAGTGCTCGCCATCCAATCACCGAAAAAAATGCAATTCTTGCAGAAATCTAAAAAAATGTCAAAAGGTTTTGATCCCAAATCACAGCATGGCTTTTTCTCTGGTGTTCCTCAAGGTCTTGGTGTCTTAATGTGGTATTTTGGAGGGATTATTGATCATTATTATCAATTCTCCAGTGGTAAAAAATGGTTAAATTTAGCACCAAATCTGTGTAACAAATGGTATCAACACAAAAATTGCTGCAACAACTTATGAGACATAATAGAGCATGGGGATCATATACTTCTATTATAATGTTCTAAACCCTTATACACTTTCACAATTTATTTTGCATCTCAAATTAATCTCCAGGTTCCAGCTTTCAGATGATGTACACCACTTCTATGTGACATCTACAGTTAACCTGCTATCTCCCCCTAAAGACCCCTTGGACCCTCCTAAAGAAGACTAGAACGGCTCTATTGTGGCTCTCAGAGGGTTAATGCACTGTGTGGTTATCTGAAGGAGGTGAGGACGCTGAAGCACATCGATGCTGATGTTCATTGTTCGGGACACAGTTTGGATCCTACGGAGTCTAAATGTGGGAAACGGCGTGCTGCAGTCGTAATTCACTTAAAGTAAGAAGACAGGTGGATTTTTACATAAAAATCTTGCTGAGTGCAGCTTTAATGTGCTTAAAAGCCATTTAAAGTTTAAACTCATTTACTAAGTCAATATATCTCCAGTGTAATGTAAGAGTGTGTGTGTGTGTGTGTGTGTGTGTGTGTGTGTGTGTGTGTGTGTGTGTGCTCGCCATAAATGTCCCCAGTGTAACGGTTTCATTGAGAAAAAAGCTGAGGCATGAAGGGTGAGGCGGTGCCCTCGCTAAACGGGAGTGGCTGGCTGCCGGCCAATCACAAAGAGGGGGCGACCCTGAGTGACAGCTGGAGAGAGAGAGAGAGAGAGAGAGAGAGAGACAGAGAGAGAGAGAGCTCTTTGAAGAAACTGAATGTCATCCACCACAAACGATGCTGCCGTCACCCTCGTTCACTCATTCAGCTTTCACTTCATAAAACACTAGTTTACTCCACAGAGAGCCGTAAACGGAGATGATTCATCATGATTTAGCATCATCTCCAGCAGGTGTCTGGTCATTTCTATCGCAGGTGTATTGTGAGATTTAAAAAAATAGTCCTCAGAATTATGACAGCGTCACTCAGACTTAATTTTCCAGGTCCGCAAATTTCATGGTAATTAAGTGATAATTGGCAAATAACCTATTTGAAATATTTGGAAATTACTGACAAATTACACCAATATTTACCTCAAAAGTTAAGTATATGCTAAAATAGCATACAATGGTTAAAATAGGGCCCTTAACACAAATGTAACCTGGTAGCTATTGTCATGATTCAGGGAGTTTTTAAAGACATTTTAAAAGAAGTTAATTATTATCTATTTATCAGCAGAGATGGAAATAAAGCATATCAATTAACTTTGTATTCTTCTCCTGTAAATGTATTAAATAAAATACCAGCTATTGGGAAATAGCAGAAAATGAAGTGTCATTTATTCACTCGTTTTCATGACAGGTGACCTCTTGCCGCCGTGCGAACAGGGTCTGAAATGAACTTTTTTTCACTTCCTGACACTCATAAATTTGATCTGCCACTTTTGAAATCTCTGCGCTAAATGACGGGATAATATTTAAGATCTGAGGTCATTCAATGTTTGATATATTTTACATAAAAAACAGTATATACACGGTAAATTGCAGTGTTTGAATTACACCGTCGCTTCTGGGGGAGCCCTATTTTTCTTGGGTGGGAGGATACCGTACACAGTACTGTACTGTACTTTGTTATGTCATCTATAGCGGATATTTGCATAAAAACACAGAATTTAAATGATTATGATTATTTAAATATTTGCTTTGATTAAAAGAAATCTTGGCAAGCTGCTTAGAGCTCGTGTTAGAAAGTTAAACAGGTCATAATTCTCGCTCAAATAAAGCGTCTTGAGATAACTTCTGTTATGATTTGACGTTATATAAATATAAATTGAATTGAATTTGAATAACATATTTTATATTGCCGTGAAAACATCTCCTACAAACAACTGCATTTATTCAAGCTTCTCGCCAAAAAACTTATTTTACAAGATTACATTTGAACACATCATGATAACGTTGTAATTTACCTTCGCCCAAAAGTCATTTTTACCGAGCAGAGCTTCACTGCCTCATAATAATAACTCAATGGCACCTCCGTTAACGTTAGTAGCTCCGCTATTTATCCAATCAGGACTGTGCTGCCCACCGGCTGCTAACAGCTAACGTTACTAACTCTCCTCCTGTTGGTTTGTTGTTCACAGTGTCGCATTATCAGGGAAAAAATAGGGTGCGTCCTACAGGTTTAGTAGCGCCATGCTTTTAAGCGCTTTTTTTCTGTTCGCCGTGTCTCTGGTACGAATCAAACTGAAACATGATACAGCGTGCGTACGCGTCATTGTGCATGCGTGACTGTCGGAAAGCATCAATAAGAGGAATCTATAGACACGGAGGCATGAGATGCCAACGAATCAGACAACTGAGAAACTTAAATGAATAACTGCGTTATGGTGGAAAAGTCCAACATCTTGAAGTTCAAACTCACCAGCTGAGCAACAAAACGTGCACATGCTGTTCTGTAAGATAACTGAACCCAGAAGGATAAATAATAAACGTGTAGTGAGCCTCCATGAAGACTAAAACGTTGCTGTTTTAGATGGAGAATTTCACTCCACTAATGAATTACTTTGATTTGCAATTTGAGTGAGAGAACAAAAAGGCTTTCCAAATCTCCACCACTGCCATTATTGCCAGGCTGCGCAGCCCAACCCTAAACACACCGCCATCCAACAAAGGCCTTCCTCTCCGAGCAGAGAAACGGCTGTGTCATTACAGGAAGATAGCTGTGACTAAGACTATTAGCTAATTGATAGACTGACTGCTGCAGCCGGCCGCCCGGGCTGACACAACAAAACCAACGTCGCATAGCGTCTGCAATAATCATTTCAGACCTCCGAGAGACGTCCTCAAAACACCGCTGAAGTTTCCTTAGAAAGAAGAACAAAAAAAATCAAACATTATGTGCCGCACTTTAATTTTGAAAGTACATCTAAACCGCCAGCACAGAAAAAACGCTGAAAATGCAAACCTATCCTCACACAGCACGATGTGAACGGGCTCTAATAGAAATGGTGTACATTAAGCAAGCAGCCAAACACCCCCCCTCCTTCCAGTCTCCTCTCAGGGGCCACAACTCAAACGGTTTGATTTACAGCACCTCCGTTGTGATAGTATATAAGTGGAAGAAGTCATTTGTTTCATAGCGCTGCTCTCTATACTCTATACTGAAATCTAGAGTTACTCTACATTTTTAACACAGTCTGACGGCAGTTTGGGAAATAGATACAAAATTGAATATACCATATTCTCGTGACGCTCAGCACGACTTTCAACAACAGATTCTTTGTGCGTTTTCCTACGCATGTCCAGCAACGCATGACGCACCTGTCAATTTCTGCTCCAGTCTTTTCAAAATAAAACTGCTTAGTTAGGTTTAGGAAAAGCTTGACTTGGTTTGGTTTAGGCAACAAACTACTTAGTTACGTTTAGGAAAAGCTTGACTTGGTTAGGTTTAGGCAACAAACTACTTAGTTACGTTTATGAAAAGATCAACTTGGTTAGGTTTAGGCAACAAAATACTTAGTTAGGTTTAGGAAAAGATCAACTTGGTTAGGTTTAGGCAACAAACTACTTAGTTAGGTTTAGGACAAGATCAACTTGGTTTGGTTTAGGCAACAAACTACTTAGTTAGGTTTAGGACAAGATCAACTTGGTTTGGTTTAGGCAACAAACTACTTAGTTAGGTTTAGGAAAAGATCAACTTGGTTAGGTTTAGGCAACAAACTACTTAGTTAGGTTTATGAAAAGATCAACTTGGTTAGGTTTAGGCAACAAACTACTTAGTTACATTTAGGAAAAGCTTGACTTGGTTATGTTTAGGCAACAAACTACTTAGTTAGCGTTAGGAAACGATCAACTTGGTTATGTTTAGGCAACAAACTACTTAGTTAGCGTTAGGAAAAGATCGCGGTTTGGGTTAAAATAACTCTGGAAGTGACGTAACTTCACGGAAGTTATGTGACAAATAAATCAGCTTTGACTTCTGGTTTCACACGGGAGACGAACGCCGGTCTCCTGGGTGAAATGTGTGTGTGTTTTTTTGCCCCACTTATCCACCCCGACCCTACACGGCGTTCGCCGCTCTCTATACTTCCTGGTTCACAACAAGGAGGGTGATAAGAGGAGATGTCACCCATCATCAATGCGTCATATCTTTGGAAGTACAAAACATGCACGGTAAAATCTGGTCTGTACTCGCCGAGATTGAGCCAATCGCAACGCACGACGGCAGCTCCAGTTACCCAAATGTAGGAAGACGATGAAGGTCAAAGTTGTGATTATCTGTCAGGTTCTCTGATCACATTTGTGGATAATGTTGTGGAAATGCTGAAAGGGTTAAGTGTTTTAATACAGTATGATGACAGTGTGCATCAATGCATGAAGTACATGCATTTCCCTCTGCGTGGTTCTGGAACAGCGTATTTGTTTAAAGTGCTGCGTTGTGCACAGTTCGCTCCTCAGAGAGAACAAACACGTTCCCGGTGGACTTCTCCTCATTAAAATAAAGGACGAATCAATGATTTCTAAAACTTCTGTTTATCCAGGAGGAGAGTTTGCTGAGCAGTCAGGCGTTTTCTGCAGAAGAGCTTCACAGTCTCTGCTGCACATATTTACATCTGAAATCTCCCCACAGTTACCGGCTTTCAATGGGATTTCTGCACATGTGGACTGATGGTGACAAATATGAAAACACAGTTTCTTTGACTTTGTAACATTTAAAGGGACTGTATGTAAGACTGTCATGCATGCTCGCAAGTGCCTTTATTTTCAGCTCCGTTACTGGGTTAACAGTGTGCAACCGTAGCTAACGTTTGGTTAGAAATGGAATCCGTTAACGCCGACAAACGACCAGCCGCCACCAGAACACAGACCAACACAAACTCCACAAAACTAGGATCAGCGTCGGCCAGGCCTCATACAGGGCTCGAGCACAAGCGCGAGCAACAGGACGCTGACTGACGTTGACTTAACGACCACAGGTGTTACTGTTAACAAGCAATTTCTGATTCTTACATAGAGTCCCTTTGTTGGGTTGGACAGTAAATGCACCACAGGGGCAGTGGATGCTTCACAGCAGCCAACTGCTTCCAATGCTTAGGATGGGTTAAACACAGAGGTCAAATGTCATGTATGTATACAAGGGTATAATAACCCTTGTATAAACTAAAACTGAAACTAAAACTGAAACTAGAATGGCACTCGGAGAGCGCAGACCTCCGCCAAGCCTGAGTATGAATGGTCCCCCCCCCCTCTCCGTTCAGCCTGCGCCATCATCCACGTGTATTTGTGTTTATGTTGAGATCAGCTGTACGTAGCAGAGCATCGTAAAACACTTCATTCAAACTGGACAGAAACAAAATAAAACTCACCTAAACCGTCGTCGTTACTCTTTCCAACAATCACCAAGTGTGCTTTGGTCGAACTCAACTGGAATTTCACAGTTTAATGTGAAAAAACACTGATGTTTTGTCATGGTGTGAGCCGGACTGGTCAAAATGTTTAACTGTTTTCTCACTACGTCAACCCTGGAAATGTTTCTTCTCTGTTTTGTTGACACTGACTTCTTACTGGACTACATCAGAATGACAGTTTTGTCCAGCTGAAGGCAGAATGTGAATCACACTGAGCTTTTTAGATTCACATTTCAACAGCATGTCAACGTTTACTGGGGAAAGTCCATACTGTACGATACTGTGAGGATATGCACATACAGTATAGATACAGTACATTTATTCGTGTAGCAGTGTGTTACATGTACTATACACACAAACAACTTTCATATAAAGTCATAATGAACTGACAATAAAATGTTTTGTCTTTTTAAAAACCCAACAATGAAAAAAGAAAACCTGCGGTAGTTTTACATTTATGGAATTTTCATGTACCTCTGGCTGATTTTGGATCATTTTGCATGTGACGACTCAAACGATGAAATAAAGTTTAGAAGTAGTGAAGAGGACGACGGTTTCAATGAGAGTCAACTCATCAGTTCAGATCAGTAAGACGTGTACATGTAGTGGTTATTGTTCTGACAAAATAAATGACAAATTCTAATCTGATGTGAGCAACAAACTCTTTGTTCAGAGATTTGAGCTCATTGATTTGAAAAAAGTAATGATAAAAACAGTAAATAAGGTGTGATGTGTTCCTGTTTATGGAAGGTGGTGTATCTGTAGTAGTAGTCCTCTACTGACACGTTGTGGTCACATGAGGTACTACACTACTACTATCTCTGTAGTACTACACACTGACACACAGCGGTGGAGAGTAACTCGGCACATTGACTGTTCTGTGTACTTCACTACAGTTTTGTGGTAATTAATGTTTCATTTTTTGTTCCTTTATACTTCTATACCGCTACGATTGATTTAGATTAATAATACAAAATATATCAACAGATAAATCATGATGTAATAGTACAGGTTAAAGCTAAATACTTACTCATATATACTGTACATATATCTATATCTACACACGCATTCATATACATATCCATTCAGGCACATTCGCTTACACAATCACAATTATCTATTCTATTATATGTTGACCTTTATCGACATTATTGATTTTATTAATTTTAGTTTATCTCCAATCTCCACCCTGAATCAAAGTATCCCACCCACCTTCAAAGATTATATTCTGTTCTTTATTCCTCTTAACATCTTTCTCAAGAACCCGCTGATGCTTCAAAATCATCTTGAAACGTTCACAGTGTTTAATCTTTTTATAGCTTTAAATATATACATGCTTCCCCATCATCATAACGAGGATGTTGTTCAGGTCTTTTCCTTCTTCATCATCCCTTAAATCACCAAACAGAAAGGATAAAGGACAACTATAGAAATTTGATTTGTAAACTGAGATCCACTTTTCAACTTTAATCCAAAATAATGCAACTTCCTTCCAATACCAAAATAAACGAATGTCCGACTCCTCTTCCTCCTCTTCCTCCTCACAGAATCTACACAAGTCACATTGTTGGATGCCCCATTTTTTTTTTGCATTTTCTTAGTAGGCAAGTATTTGTAGATTAGTTTAAGTTGTAAAATTCTAATGGAGACATCCAAAGAAGTTGTGTAAATACATGCAGACACTTTCCCTCATGTGATACATGAACATGAACTGAACAGCTGCTGGTGCAGCAGATGTGTTTTTGAGTCGCAGGTATAACTGATATATTTTCTTGTTTATTTTCAGAGTATTTCATGATAGTATATCATGATAATACTTTTGTACTTTTATTTAAAGGTAACGGCAGTAACGGCTAAAGTGCTGACGGAGCTTACAATGTTAACAATGCTAACAAAGGAGGGTGGGTGCTACGCTTCCACAACGACGGAGGGTCAGGGGGTCGGGACAGCGCCATCGGTGGTAAACGGTTATTATCGCGTTCAATTTGACAGCCCTACAAATACTACTACTAAAAATATTAATAATTATTTTATTTTTTATATATATATATATATGTATATATATATATATATATACAGTGCATCCGGAAAGTATTCACAGCGCTTCACTTTTTCCACATTTTGTTATGTTACAGCCTTATTCCAAAATGGATTAAATTCATTTTTTTCCTCAAAATTCTACACACAATACCCCATAATGATATCGGAAAAAAGTTTTTTTTAAATTTTTGCAAATTCATTAAAAATAAAAAATGGGAGAAACTGCCAAAGAAATAGGTGTGCCAAGCTCGTAGCATCATACTCAAAAAGACTTGAGGCTGTAATTGCTGCCAAAGGTGCTTCAACAAAGTATTGAGCAAAGGCTGTGAATGCTTATGTACATGTTATATTTTCGTTCTTTATTTTTAATAAATTTGCAAAAATTTTAAACAAACTTTTTTCACTTTGTCATTATGGGGTATTGTGTGTAGCATTTTGAGGAAAAAAATTAATTTAATCCATTTTGGAATAAGGCTGTAACATAACAAAATGTGGAAAAAGTGAAGCGCTGTGAATAGATTCCGGATGCACTGTATTTTTATCATTTCCCCTCATCTTCCCTCCAGTTTGCTGAGCCTCCACTTTGAAAATCACCGTCCTAAACCGCAACGAACCTCCAAACCCTCGACACTGGGTTTCTAATCTTTACAGTTTTTCTCATTTACTTTAGCTCAAAACAATGAGCTGAAATCTCTGAACAATTTATCATTCATTCAAGCAAATTGCACAAGTTTTGGCGCACGTGTGCAAAAAGAATAAGTCCAGTCCAATAACCACCTGAACATGCCTATCTGATCTGAACTGATGAGTTGACTCTCAGTGAAACCGTCGTCCTCTTCACAACTTCTAAACTTTATTTCATCGTTTGAGCCGTCACATGCAAAATGATGCATTCAGTTATCAAAATCTGTCAGACATGCATGAATATTCCATAAATATCTATGATGAGGAGGTACGATCTGTTGTTTCTGAACTGACTACAGTAGTTTTGTTCATTGTTTCAGGGTTGTTGTTGTTGTTGTTGTTGTTGTGTACAAATATGGAACACCAAAATACATATTATCAAGAGCTTGTTATCCTTAGAAAATTCTAAAAGGAAATCATCATCACATTTAATTCATGATGTCTAATTATCTTTTGATATGTTTAGATATATTTTCTTTTGTATGTTTTTTTGTATGTATTTCATTGTTTTTATTGATTGTTTTCCACCGTTTGGTTCGTTTTTCTGCACATTTTGTGTGCTTGTTGTTGTTGTGGTATTTATTAAAATATTGTTAGTTTAGTTATTTTTTTATTTTTTTGTTTATTGTTTTTTTTCATGACACATTTCTTGTTTTTTTCATTGACTGGATTTTGTGCGGTTTTATGTGTGTACAAATAAATTAAACTTGAACTTAAACTTAAGTTGTTGTTGTTTTCTGACACCGATGTCATTTTGTTCATTGATGTCAAAATGTTTTGTTCAGCGTTTATGACTTTACATGAAAGATCAAAAGAGAACTTTCTGTTTGTAACACATTGCTACACAAATAAATGTACTGTATAAGATAGGATCAAATATTCCTTTATTAGTGCCACAGTGTACAGCAGCAGAGGGGATCGTGCAGAAACACTAAGCATCGGTAAAAACAAAAGTGAAACAAAATATGAACAATTTAAATAGAAGGAAATATAAAAAATAGGAACAATATAACAGTATTGACAATAAACACACTATTAATTTAACTGCATAAGTCGAAAAATGATATTGCACAGTGATTGGAATGGAATGAAATTCCACCTTAAAGTATAGCACAGTATGAATTACACCTGAGTAGTACTGATCGGTGTACAGTCGGTGTACAGTATAGTGCAGTATACAGTAGTAGCAGCATGCATACAAATGTGCATATCCTTTTTCTATGTGGCTATTACTGTATCGTACAGTATTGACTTTCCCCAGTAAACGTTGACCTGCTGTTGAAATGTGAATCTAAAGAGCTCAGTGTGATTCACATTCAGCTTTCAGGTAGACCAGTACGACTCACACCATGACAACACAACTTCTCATTTTGGTGCCGTTGGCCAGTTAACTGACACAATAACTGGTTTAGAAGCATGAATGAAGTGTTTTGGGTGAGTTACTACTTTTTGAAAACATGCAAAAGAGTTGTGATGTCCAATCAAACAGTTGTGACAACTGAACTCACAGTTTAGAGGAAGTTAAGACTGTTTCAAAATAAGAGCCAAAGTGACTGAGAAAAACTGTAAATCAAGTCCTTTGTGTGGGCGCGGTGCCCGCCTGCGTCACCGTGTGTCAGCATGACGCATTCGGTCCTGTAGCACTTTGCTCACACACGCACGCACACACGCACGCACGCACACACACACACACACACACACACACACACACACACACACACACACACACACACACACACACACAGACACACAGCTGTATTCTCTTGAACACATCAAATCAAACACACATCACAGCTAACTTGATCACTTCTCAGCATCAACACCAGAGGGCAGCAGAGTCCCACATGAGGACTCCGACACCTCCTCCTCACACTGTGGTCCACTGTGTGTGTGTGTGTGTGTGTGCGTGTGTGTGTGTGTGTGTGTGTGTGGGCAGGTCAGGGTGAAATAAAGGAGAGGAAGTGGGGTGAGTCACTGAGGATTTGGATGAAAGGGATAAATGAGAGATGAAGGCTTCTGTAAAGGAAGCCTGATAATTTGAGACGAACAAAGCGGCAACCTCTCGTTACAAACAGCCGTCCTCTCTGACGGCCGCTGAACCGAAACCTCTTTGGGACGAGGGCGTCGAGGACGCGAGGGGCAAACCCAGGAGACCGGCGGGAGCAGCCGAGCATGGTGACGTATAAAGAGGTTAAATTAAAGGGGAAACGTTTAACCCTTTAGAGACCCACTATAGACCCGTTTCTCTCCTTTTTCAGGGGGTGTTTAGGGGAGATAGCAGGTCAACAGTAGATGTCACATAGAAGTGGTGTACATCATCTGAAAGCTGGAACCTGGAGATTAATTTGAGATGCAGCTCAGCACTGAGGGTCAAGATGTTCTAGTCATAAATCTGAAATGAACATGAATGAATGAATGAATAACGCAAACTCGTTTTAACGCCACTAATTTCTTTAAAGCATTGCCGCAGATCATTCGGAGGTTGTAGCGGCCTCAGTTTTAAAGATAGAGTGAAGATACTGGTATCATATGAAACTATAAAACCTAAAGAATCCATCGGTACCAACCATGTCATACTACCTTGTCGCCAAAGAGGCTAAGTAACGCTCCAAACTTGTACTAAATTTTAGCGAGGAAAACCTGTCATGTCCATTTTCAAAGTGGTCCCTTGACCTCTGACCTCCAGATCAGTGAATGTAAATGGGTTCTATGGGTACCCACGAGTCTCCCCTTTACAGACATGCCCACTTTATGATCATCACATGCAGAAATAAACATTAATTAAAAAGTATATAAGGGCTAAGATCATTATGATAGAAGTATATGTTGGTCATCCCCATGCTCTGTTATGTCTCATAAGTTGTTGCAGCAGTTTTTGGGTTGATACCATTTGTTACACAGATTTGGTGCTAAATTTAACCATTTCTTTACCACTGGAGAATTGATAAAAATGATCAATAATCCCTCCAAAATACCACATTAAGACACCAAGACCTTGAGGAACACCATAGATAAAGACATGCTGTGATTTGGGATAAAAAACTTTTTACATTTTTGAGATTTCTGCAAGGTTTGCATTTTTCGGCGATTGGATGGCGAGCACTTGTGTTGGTTCCAATCAAATAAAAGGTTGCAACAACAAACTGTAACTCTTGTTTGTTAGAGTTTTTTCATTTTGAGAGAAACACGTCTTAGAACATGTTGAATGATACGTGTGTGTGAAGAGAGAAAACTGTGACGGAGCAGTTTCGACTGCACAACGACTGCAACGATTCTCAACCACGTCTCCTACAAAGTACGTTCATATCACACTAATCTGTTTTTCCAGCTACGTTTTGATGGGAAACATAATTGCAGTCTGGATTATGTTCACTGACGACAGAAAGTGTTGTTTTTGAACAACATGCTATTTATAGGGACGCTGATTTAAACTGGAGACCAGTGAGAACTGTGTCCGGAGTCTAAATCACACGTTTCGGTTTATAGAAGACAAAAGATCATCGTTTCATTAAATGTTAAATAAGTAAATTCTTCTTGTTCGTCGCTACAAGTCATTATTCACTTTTTCAATATTACACCAAGACCACAATCTCTCCCCAAACGGTTGCCCTGAGTCCCCGAACGCAACCATAAAAAGGTTTAATCATGCTTCGGTTGCTACGAGCGGATATTATACTGCAGGAGTGGATACTGTAGGAAGAATGAATTCAATATGTTGTCAGTGAACATTTAGAAGATAAGTTCATTTAAAAAAGTTTCTCTGATGTTGATATATTAAAAAAAAGATTCAGGTGTAAATTAGTATTATTTTTAGGAGACAAATGCATCGATCTAGAAACCAGTTTACTTCTGACCTTCACCCAACTGAATAAACTCAATTTCACTTTAGAACTCTACATAGCTCCGTTCTCTTCATCCAACCATGGTCAGCTCCATCGGGGCCGTTTCAATGCAGAGAACATAAATGTCAGTATCTGGGTGCTCTACAGTCGTAGCGTCGGCCCATTTGACCACGGAGACGAGAGCAACGGCCGGCTCCACCGCCACGTTACCGCGATACGACAACGTTTCCTGCTAACTTTTCAGCCTTTTTTTCGGAAATATTTCAGACATTTGTTTGGACATATTTTGGCATTTTTCTTTGACATATTTTTGGGCCATATTTCGGTCATACTTCGGCATATTTTAGGCATTTTTTTTTACATTTTTCGGTCTTTTTTTAAGATTTGTTTTGCGGATATATTTTGGCTTTTTTCTGATTTTTTTCAGCCTTATTTTCTGACACATTTTGGCCTTTTTTAGAAGTTAGCATGCAGCTTAAGCTCTGCTTTTCCTGTCAACGTGTGAAACCCAAAGTGTTTCCATCCTTTACTGGATGTGTAGTGTTTACCACGCTGGATTTAACATGTGAGGGTGCAGGTCGTATCCACGCTGACCCTCCAACAGTTATCTACATTCTCGTTTGCGGCTCGCTGCGGTTTGTTTTGGTTGACGGATACGGAACGGATACGGAACGGATACGGAACGGATACGGAACGGATATGACGTCACGTTACTCAAACTACAAAAATAAAAGTGGTAACTTCCTTCTACCTCTGCATAGACTCAGATGAAGCAAATATATCGCTTCTGGCATTAAAACATCTATTTTAGAAGATTTTGGCCGTATCACCCCGCCCTAACTAGAAGGCCACTCTGAGAGCGCCGACCTCCACCAAAGCCGTTTATACAAAGGAAAAATAATGCGTGTATCCGCCACGTGATTCGGATCAAAGCTTAAAGCGTTCTTCGTTGGTCCGTTCTGCACCCTTCCACCAAGTTTCATGAAACCTGGGCGAGTAGTTTTTGCGTACTCCTGCTGACAAACAGACAAACTAACTGAACCGAGAACATCACCTCCTCGGTGGAGGTAATAAACCCGAGCGGCCCGTTGGAAGAGAGGTGGGCGGGAAACTAAATCACTTCTCATGAAAACCAAACAACCTTGGGTGGAAAAAAGAAGTCATCAATGTGCTTCATAGGCAAACTGTCACATCAATTTATCACTAAAACAGCAGCGAGTAGATGCCGCTAATCAGAATACTAATTCTCAGACTGAGAGGAGGAAGAGGGAGGAGACAGAAGGGAGAGGGAGAGAGAGAAAGAGAGTAAAGAGGGAAGGGTGATAGAGAAAGAGTGGATATAAGAGAGGAGAAGAAATGTGAGGAGAGGACAGGGCTGGTGGTGAATGGAGAGGAGAGGTGGAAGATGAGAGAGAGAGAGCGAGAGAGACGGAGGATAAATATTAAAATGAATGATGTGCACTCTGGAAGCAGAAGTGCAGCTGGCAGCAGAGTGGCGTCGCCAAGCCAGCAAAACAAACTGACTGATGCTGGCACTAATACAACACAACAGAAAGACAGTCACTGAGGGACGGACGGGGGGACGGAGAGACGGAGAGACGGAGAGACGGAGAGACGGAGAGACTGTCACATCACACTGTCTCTGAAACGTTTAACATGTATGTGGTTTTACCAAATATGTTTCTACGTTCAAACACGGCAAGTCCAGCAAGCATTACGATCTCGTTCAGCTCAGAAGTCATGGAGGTGGTGGAGGTGGATGGAGGTTGTGGAGGTGGATGGAGGTGGTGGAGGTGGATGGAGGGGGTCGAGGTGGATGGAGGGGGTACGGCAGGGTCTCAAATTAAAGGCCTTGTTTCTAAACACATTAGAAATGTTGGAAATTAATGAGTGAAAACATGTTGCAGAGGCTGTGAACATTGTAGTACTGGATTGTGGAGTTAGACCGTTAAATTGTTTTTCGCCAGTTTTGTGTTCAGGATTTTTTGGGCGGGGCTGAAATCGTGGCTCGATGACGCAGTGGAGCCATCCTTAACATAACCCCCACCCGTCTTCACAAACCTGGTTTTGGAACGGCAAAAGAGAAGTCCAGGAAAATGACAAAGTGTCAGAGTACGGAGTACCAGCGCCACGAATGTCTTAGAGACATCCAGGACCACAAAAGCAAGCACTTTGTCCAAGACCCCGGGAAGCGGCGAGGTCTGGACGGGGGGGCGCTGTAAAGCTTGCGGAGGAAATGCGCCCGGCGGGGGCCAGCCAGCGCCGTGGAGAGGTCCGGCGTGGGGATCCTCAAACACCAAGCGGATGTCCCTAACCCGTACGAGTTGAATCCCCCGGGCAGAATGCGCGGACGCCACCCGTTTACCTCTCAACGGTTTCACACCCTCTTGACCCTTCTCTTCAAAGTTCTTTTCAACTTTCCCTTCAGGTACCTGTCGACTATCGGTCTCGTGCCACCCCGGCCCGTTACCGTCCTCACACTGTCCACGGGCTGAGCCTCGATCAGAAGGACTCAGGCCCCCGAGCGACACCGGGCAAGCTGTCTTCCATACGCCACATTTCCCCCAATCTGCCTGTCGGACGTGGATTTGGTGCTGAGCTCCTCCCTCTTCGTGCTTGTGGGCGTCTCACTGCTGATTTCTCCATGATTTCGATCATTCAAATTTGGCTGGGTGGTTAGTAAGACATTTTTCTGAGGTGTGACAAACCCAGAATGCAGATTTATTATTGCTTTACACAAACTTTAAGTTTTTTCGGCAGATCACTGAACACTTCTAGCCGGACACTCAGTTTTTTTTGTCTTCCACTTATGAAATCTATGTAGAACGCTTTAGACTTTTTTTTTTTTTTTAAAGATTATTTTTTGCCTTTATTGAGAGTGATAGTGATAGTGGTGAAAGGGGGGGAGAGAGAGGGGATGACATGCAGAAAGGGCCACAGGTCGGATTCGAACCCCGGGCCGCTGCAGCAAGGACTCACCTATTTGATACATGGGGCGCCCATTCTACCAGGTGAGCTACCGCGGCGCCCCCGCTTTAGACCTTTTTTTAAATAATATTTCTTAATTAGGGTTGTCAATCGGTTAAAATAGTTTATCACAATTAATCGCACATTTTAGTCACGTCAATGTGCGTCACACAGCATCACACTGGAAAAGGGGTGAAACATTAGTGTGTTCACCCGGGTGTCATGTTTCCATCACTGCCGATCGGAGCTGGAGCCGAATAATAGAGTCATTCGTCCTGGGAATGAACGGCGATTGTGACTTTTCCCACTAAAGACAAAAGCCAGATGTTAGTGGGTTGTTTGTCCAGTAGGTCTCTCTCTCTCTCTTTCTCTCTTTCTCTCTCTCTCTCTCTCTCTATCTCTCTCAAGACCACTGGGTCCTCGATGCCTGGTGTCTGGATATGAAGGGGACAAAAGAATCACTATGTATGTAATGTTTATTATGCACTGGAAACGGGTGAAGAAGAGAAAGTGTGTTCTATCTGATAACACACACACACACACACACACACACACACACACACACACACACACACTGTCTCTGTGTGTGTGTGTGTGTGTGTGTGTGTGTGTGTGTGTGTGTGTTGGTGGTGTGGAGGTGACAGATTCTGGCAAGAAGTTGTAGCTTCAGCGTGAGGGCACTGCTAATAACCGCCACCTCCCACTGAGGGGAAAGAGGAGGAGAGACGAGGAAAGAGAGAGAGGAGGAGAACAAAACACAGAGAACTATGTTCCTGTAGTTTCATTTGTTTTCTTTGAGCCTCACAACGACGTTTAAATCAGAACGAACACGTTTATATCACATAACCTGTTTCTATTGTACGTCTCTAGTTTGTCATATAATGCTCAACTTCACAAATCAGGTATACTCTTTAAGTAATAACTATAAAAACTATAAGTAATAATCAAATCATCATCTGGGTAAGGTATTTATACTGTAATTGTATATGTGGTCTTTAACACTGAGAGCCACAATAGACCCGTTTCTAGTCTTCTTTAGGAGGTCCAGGGGGTCTTTAGGGGGAGATAGCAGGTCAACAGTAGACGTCACATAGAAGTGGTGAACATCATCTGAAAGCTGGAAACCTGAAGATTAATCTGAGATGCAGCTCAGCACTGTGTGTCAAGTTGTTCAAGTCATAAATCAGAAATAAACATGAATGAATATAATAACACGTTAACGCAAATTCATTTTAACGCCACTCATTTCTTTAAAGCATTAACGCAATCGATCATTTGGAGGTTGTAGCGACCTCAGCTTTAAAGCTAGAGTGAAGATACTGGCATCATATGAAACTACAGAACCTGATGAATCCATCGGTACCAACCATGTCATACTAGCTGGTCATGAAGGAGGTTAAATAACGCTCCAAAGTTGGGCAACAATTTCTGCGAGGAAAAACTGTCATGGCCATTTTCAAAGGGGTCCCTTGACCTCTGACCTCCAGATCAGTGAATGTAAATGGGTTCTATGGGTACCCACGAGTCTCTCCTTTACAGACATGCCCACTTTATGATAATCACATGCAGTTTGGGGCAAGTCATAGTCAAGTCAGCACACTGACACACTGACAGCTGTTGTTGCCTGTTGGGCTGCAGTTTGCCATGTTATGATCTGAGCATATTGTTTTATGCTAAATGCAGTACCTGTGAGGGTTTCTGGATCAATATCTGTCATTGATTTGTGTTGTTAAGTGATTTTGAACAGATAAAAACATGTGTGATTAATTTTCGATTAATCACGATTAGATATTTAAATCATAAACCTAATATTAAAGCGTATTTTCCGTGTTGCAACCAGTTTCTTCTCTGTCACTGAGCTGTCAGCATGATAGCAGGTGTTCTCCTGCAGTAAACTTTAAAACAGAGACCGCTATATTCACGATATCAACCAAAACAAACAAAGTGTTTTCCACTAGATACACACAGAACGGATGTGTTAGTTATTGTTGTTTCTTAATTATGTTCTCATTGATAAGGAGACTCTTTGAATGACGTCCAACGTCAGATGAGTGATTCCTCACATTAATAAAAGAAAAGTAAATGAATCCATCGGTTATAATGATTTCTCCTTGCTGGAGGCTTTTCATTTTGTTGAATCTCCGTGTTTTAATGAGGTCTGTCTCACTTCAACGACATCACATGATCCAAAAAACAAAGAGACACTTTCACTTCTAAATCCCAATGTCAAAGAGGGAATGGCAGATTGAGCAGGTTTATTTAAAGAGGAATAATGCAGCGGTCTGCTTGTTTTTGGATCATATAATGTCACGGGGAAAGACGTCATCTCTTGCTCCAACATGCTTCCACGCTCCGCAGGTCAACTCTTCCCTCTGACCCGGTCTGTGCGTCAGGCGTTCTCAGTTTACTGTGACCTTTAGGAAGGTCACAGCCTAAAAAGCACATTTACAGTATCGGAGTGCTGGTGGCAGCAAAGAGGTTAAAGAAATATGAGAATGACCGGGACAGCGTCTGGAAAAATAGAACAGGGTAAGGAAAAAAGTTGCTTCTCACTTCCACAACAACCTACAATGAACCCTCTGAGAACCTCGTTTCTAGTCTTCTTTAGGGGGTCCAGGGGGTCTTTAGGGGGAGATAGCAGGTCAACAGTAGACGTCACATAGAAGTGGTGTACATCATCTGAAAGCTGGAAACCTGGAGATTCATTTTAGATGCAGCTCAGCACTGTGGGTCAAGATGTTCTAGTCATAAATCAGAAATAAACATGAATTCATGATTTAAAATGAATTGTAGAAGTGTATAAGGGTTTAGAACATGATGATATAAGTATATGATGGTCATCCCCATGCTCTATTATGTCTCATAAGTTGTTGCAGCAGTTTTTGGGTTGATATCATTTGTTACACAGATTTAGTGCTAAATTTAACCATTTTTTTACCACTGGAGAATTGATAAAAATGATCAATAATCCCTCCAAAATCCCACATTAAGACACCAAGACCTTGAGGAACACTGTAGAAAAAGCCATGCTGTGATTTGGGATCAAAAACTTTTGACAATTTGGAGATTTCTGCAAGAATTGCATTTTTTTTTGTTGATTGGATTGGATGGCGAGCACTTGTGTTGTGTAAACTGCTCAGAAACCCCCTTATTGACAGTTTTTCCAAACCAAAATTTAGTGCAGTTCGGAGCGTTATTTAGCCTCTTTGCCGAGCTAGTATGACATGGTTGGTACTAATGGATTCCTTAAGTTTTTATAGTTTCATATGATATCTGTAGCTTCACTCTAGACCTAAAACTGAACCTACTAGAGCCTCTGAAATACAGTAAAGTCAGTCGGGATTGCCCGACAGGGCGATGCTGCACTCTTCGGTCGACTCACAACAATGACCCGCTAGCTGTACATTATCCCGCTTATTACACGGCTACTTACTGAAGAAATCAATAATTTAACACAAAAACGATCCTCCAGAGTCCGACATCAGGACTGCGTCCATAGCAACGGTCTGTTATACATAGCAACGGTCTGTTATACATAGCAACGGTCTGTTATACGTAGCAACAGTCTGTTGTACACAGCAACGGTCTGTTATACACAGCAACGGTCTGTTATACGTAGCAACGGTCTGTTATACACAGCAACGGTCTGTTATACATAGCAACGGTCTGTTATACGTAGCAACGGTGTGTAATACATAGCAACGGTCTGTTATACACAGCAACGGTCTGTTATACACAGCAACAGTCTGTTATACGTAGCAACGGTGTGTAATACATAGCAACGGTCTGTTATACACAGCAACGGTCTGTTATACACAGCAACAGTCTGTTATACGTAGCAACGGTCTGTTATACATAGCAATTTTTGGTTTGGTTTGTCAGCAGGATTACAGTAAAACTACCAGACCGATTTTAATGAAACTTGGTGGAAGGGTGTAACATGGTCAAAGGAAAAGCCCATGAAGGTTTGGAGAGGATCCGAATAACTGTGCGGATACACCCATTATTTTTCACTTATGGAACGGCCTTGGTGGAGGTCAGCGCTCTCTGAGTGCCCCTCTAGTATTATATATAGTATATTAATAATCCGTATTACCTTGATTAGTGTTATTTGTCCGTTTCTTGTGCCGTTGTAACACTAAGTTTTCCTCCTGCGGATCACATTTCATCTCATCTTAATTAATTGTCAGTTTTTTGGCAACACGGGGGAATCTCTGTGTTCTGCCAATAACGAACTGATCCGGTGCCAGAGACGGCGAGACGGCAGAGACGGCAGAGACAGGTGATGCAGCAGAAGCAGTAAACATGCTCTCTATCACGGCTGGCAGAGGATAGATGAGCTGCTGCAGCCACTGGTCCTGCAAAGGCCGTTTGGGTGTGATCAACTAGTCGGCATGGATCACCTTAGAGAGTCTGAGGGGGGCGTTGAAAGAGATAGAAAGGGGAAGAGGCAGGCAGACACACGGGACCAGAGGGTAATAAAACCCATCCATCCCAACGGCAATCACCCCATCCATGGATCTACTGCATGACAGGGTAAGTGGGGTTTTAACCTGTCATGTCTAATAAAAATCATCTTCTGCCCCCCCCGCCCAGGCTTCGCTGACACACCTGGTCTGATCTGCAACTGGGTCAGCAGCTGTCTGCCTTCCCGTCTTTCTGCTTGTTTGTCCGTCAAAACATAAAAACAAGGCAATATAAAGTTTCTCTCTGTCACAAGCCACCGCCTCCGTTACAAGGTTCAGGACTCAAGGACCTCGTGACGGGGAAAAGGCCGGTAAGAGAGTCAGCTCAGGTAACGTTTGTTCTCCTCTCGAGTGAATAGTCTGCATGCTTTCATTGCAGCCAAACTCACTTTCATTTCGCTGATTACTTCCTCGTCTCTGTTTGAAGGTGAGTTAGTCAATCACATCAGCGGCTGGAGAGTTTGATTACAAGAGAGAAACCTGAAAGACTCTCTGTTGAGAGATGCTGCACAAGGAACTCATTTCCACTCTAAAGAATAAACAGTATATGGTAGCTACAAAAGGGACACGTTTTCTTTGGTGGCGTCCATATCATGGAAATCGTATACTGTACCATGGGCAGGGACGCAGCTCGGCACACATGCTGTGCTTAGGCACAAACATCACGATTTCCTTTTTTTTACGATTTTGAAATAGATGTTTTAATGCCAGAATCGATGTATTTGCTTCATTTGAGTCTATGCGGAGGTAGAAGGAAGTTACCGCTTTTATTGTGGTAGTCTGAGTAACGTGACGTCATATCCGTTCCGTATCCGTCAACCAAAACAAACCTCAGAGAGTCTAAATCGTTGGAGGGTCGTCGTGGATACGACCTGCGCCCTCACATGTTAAATCCAGCGTGGTAAACACTACACATCCAGTAAAGGATGGAAACACTTTGGGTTTCACACATTGACAGGAAAAGCAGAGCTAGACATCACGGCTAAAGCTGCATGCTAACTCTGTCACGGACAGGAAACGTTATGGTATGGTGGTAACGTGGCGGTGGAGCCGGCCGTCGCTCTCGTCTCCGTGGTCAAATGGGCCGACGCTACAACTGTAGAGCACCCAGATACTGACATTTGTGTTCTCTGCATTGAAACGGCCCCGATGGAGCTGACCATGGATGGATAAAGAGAACGGAGCTGACGGGAGAGCTAGAGACCACCTTGGAGAAGTTAGAGGAAGTAGACACGTGGGACTACGTCCGGTTTTTCAAAATAAGGTGTTAACAAAGGGAACTGTATATACAAAATACATCTATGGAAATCAGATTGATGGATTATATTCACCAGAAGTATAAAACATTACATGTCCTTTATGAATTAAAAAGAAAATCCCACTAATCTGTGAGGGAAAAGTTTTTATTCTTTGATTTTTGGGTTGATGGATAAGAAATGTTATAAATAACTCCTGACAATGATCCTGATATATTTGACTTCAGGACTTCTCTGACTACATACATGCTGAAAATCAAATATTCTTACTGGATTCATTTAGATGTTTTCCAAAGTAAAAGTCCCTAGAAGTGTATGATTCTTCCCCATGGTCTAGTGTTAGAGAAGTTAACAAAAATCGCAATAAATCGTAATATAGAATCGCAATACATATCGAATAGCATCGAATCAGGAGATAGGTGTACCGTCCCATCCCTAATATTTATCCCCTTTCCCAGCACGCTAGCACGACATTTGGTATCAACGGATTCATCACAATCTCAAGATTCCTATGATTCCACTTCATGTCCACTATCTTAAAGACTGAAACCTGCAACGGCCTTCAAAAGACAGTAATGTTAATGCCAGTCAGATGATCCACCATCATGTTCAGAGGGTTAATAGTCGGCTAAGTAAACCAAGAACGGAGGAGGAGAATAATTCTAATTTGAAATCATGGTGAACGATGAGACAGGCTAATTAAAATATAACCTATGGTTCTATTTTTCACTTTTAGATGGTTAAATTATATTAGAAATAGGCCTATCAGCAGGGTGCAGGTTACTTTTTGGCCTTTGCCACCAAGACAATTTAATCTAAAAGATTTATAAATCAGTTTACCTTGTTTGTTTTTTTCCCAATATGTGAAGTTTTTTATTATTTTTTGTCTCATAATCAAGGTCAATATGGTAGCTATATTATAAGCTTAAGTTAAGAGGCTATTTCAACCCTGTATGCACAAAAATAACACCTCAAACAAAGAGGTGGAGTTGCACACGCTAAAATCTTACCTAGTGCACCAAATTGGTCAGGTCCAGCACTGACCATGGGACGCATTAAGTCACGTCTTTTCAATAAAAAACTGCAGAAACGACATCATTTAAACAGAAAATCAGAAGTAAAAATGATGTGTCGGTGTACCAGTCTGCATATGGCTGAGACAGTTTGAAGACTTCTCTTGCTTAGCTGGCGAAAGTCTCTCCGTGATAATCCAGATTACAGCGTGTGTTGTTAAAGCAAACGCTCTCCTCTTCAGATGTCTCTCAGAGACGTACAATCAATGAAGACACAACGCTATTGATCTTCTTAGTTGTTTGAATCACGTTGGCACTAAAAGCTCTAACACTATTTGGACACGGCGTATCGATCTTGCAATGAATCTTATGGCTTCCAATTCATCCATAGTCTTCTGCGTTACCGTCGGAGGAGAGTTGAGCTCCGCTCTGCATCCTTGGATTGAAAATAGACCCAAAGAACACAAACTGAAAAGGAATCATTACAGCGTTGCTTTGTCCAACCTGTTCTTCCCTTTGTGTTTTTTTAACAACACAAAATGGGGGGAACTGATCTTTTGCTACAGCTGCAATGTTAATTGTGAGTTTTTGATAAATCTACAGTTAGCAGTGTTCATCAGCGCTGCACATCAGTGCTCAAAGTGGGCCGCTACTATACAGTGTTTCCCTCCTGATGAAATGATAACGCCCCCCTCGGTAGTTAAAACCCAGACGCACCGACCCGACGTTAAAGAACTAGCGGCGATGAAGGCCGACTGTTGCGTCGCCTCACGTCGCCTTTGTTTTGTCCGACAAGACGCAATGCAATTTAAATTTTTTCTGATTATCAGGAGCTCGTCTTGTCTGTGTTTCAGTCTTGTGCTGTTTTATTCTGTAATATTATGTTATGTTATATTACTCTGCGTGTGTGTGTGTTTTTGTCTTGTCCTGTTTATTCTCACGCTGTCTCATTGTAAGTGTGTTTGTGGATCCCAGGAAGAATAACAGCTGCAATGCTGCAGCTAGTGGAGATCTCATTAAACTAAACTAAACTAAACACTGTTCACATTCTTTCTGTGAAATAATAAGGCTGCTGAACTGTTGGTCATGACTTTTTTTTTTTTTTAATTTGTGAACAAATGATTATTTTAAAGTTTTCTGAATCTTCTCTTTTGATTTATAGAATGATGATTTCACAAGGAAAACATTTCCAGAAGAATTAAATGTTCAGAAGAAGGCTGTGATACGTGTAAATAATAAAACAATTATTCAACTTGTAATAATAATGGTCCAAAATGAGAACAAATCGCAGAGTTTTAAGTCAAAAACCTTCACTTAAATCCTTGGGGAAGGACCCCCAAACCCAAGGCCTGTGGAAAGGAGGCTGGGTCACGCCTCATCAACGCGTCATATCTTCGGGGGTACAACACATGCGCAGTAAAATCTGGTCTGCACTCGCCTTAATTGAGCCAATCGCAACGCACGACCGCAGCTTCAGTTACACTGCGCATGCGTTATACCCCATACCTCAAGACCGATGTCCACCCGTGACCCAGCCTCCTTTCCATAGACCCCAATATCTCCCAGTATCTTTTATTCACTGCAGATATTCAGAATGAGGCTAATAATGACTGCTGCTTCGGTCGATACACACACCAACATGTGAATAATTCTTTCCACGTCGAGCGCTGCTCCACATCATATCTTTATTGGTTTCAAATTGTGACCATTTGTCTTTGTTTAATGTAAATTATCGTAGTCTTTTGAGGACGCTTCCCTGAACATATTAAAAAGTCTGATGGATGAAACAACAGCTCTGCCTGTTTGTAGCTGCTCTGAAAACTCAAAGTGCTGAATGTCAGACGGCTTTTATAGCTGTCAAATGCTTCTATGATTTGACATTCAACCTAATATGAACCTTCCTTCCAAAGTCTTTTTTTCCATTAGGACTTTGTCTACATCCTGTCGTTGATAAGTACGGCTAGGATGAACTGGGACCTTGTTAGGACTGTTAGATCCCAGATATGATTACAGCAATTAGTGTTGAACAATAGTAATTATGTTTTATGGCTCGTCCCCCGTCTCTAGGTAACCTATAGGGAGATCTGTGTTTGGCAGGTAACAGATAAGCTGCACATGTGAGATATGGGCTGTGCAGGATAATGAATAATGTCTTTATGGGAGACAGGAAGAGGAGGGAAGGCAGATAGAGGGATGGATGTACTCTCTAATGTATAACCAGGTGGAGGGAAGGCAGATAGAGGGATGGACGTACTCTCTACAACCAGGTGGAGGGAAACACTCCTTCATGTTCTGGCACAAACAGATTAGCTGATACCACAATATCACAATCAGCTCCAGTTATGTTCCCATTTACCACCTTAAAATCTCCACTAATCAATATGTATTTTTTAATATTTACATTGAATCAAATGAATAACGAGAAAGGGGACACTTGAAGTAACTAACCCACGGAGAATTACCAACCAGTTCTGCAGCTCTACTGAGCATTTTAGCCACATTAGGCTGATTGTTTTGGGGTTTCTTTTGGCACGTTTTGGTTCAGTCTCTCCGCTCTCATTGTCCTCATTTCCAGCAGCAGCTGATTTCAACAAACAACTACTGTATGCTACCTGCTCCTGCATCCTTAAAGGGGATCCAGAAGTAAATTCATCAGTTAGAGTACGTCCAAAGTTTGAATGGACATGAAACTCCCAGTTAAGAGGAATACAAAAGATGCGGCTTTATCCTCCCGTCAGACAGCCCTTTCTAACGGGGAACTGAAAGTGAAAGTGAACTGAGTAACGTGACGTCATATCCGTTACGTATCCGTCGAAAGCAAAACAAACCTCAGCGAGCTGAAACGAGAAAGTAGAAAACGTTGGAGGGTCAGCGTGGATACGACCTGCACCCTCCCATGTTAAATCCAGCGTGGTAAACACTACACATCCAGTAAAGGATGGAAACACTTTGGGTTTCAAACATTGCAGGAAAAGCAGAGCTAGACAGAGCAGAGCTAAAGCTGCATGCTAACTCTGTCACGGACAGGAAACGTTATCGTATGGCGGTAACGTGGCGGTCGAGCCGGCCGTCTCCGTGGTCAAATGGGCCGACGCTACAACTGTAGGGCACCCAGATACTGACATTTATGTTCTTTGCATTGACTCATCTCTGCTCTCTCCAAAGCCAGAAGGCTCAGATGACAAAAACAGTAGAGATACGTTTCACTTTCAGTTCAGTTCTCAGTCGGAAAATATTCTAAATATATCGTACACTTAAACGGATATCAATTTAAGGTGGTTAAAATGTGTTTTTCTGCCGTCTCCATTCACAGTACTGTATCGCTTTGCTTCGGTGCCGGTCACCAACCGTCATCTACTGTAGGTAATACACCGACTATGGAAAAGTACCTCATACAACCCCAGTTCAAAAACACCCAAACTGTCCCTTTAAACAACTGGATCTTTGACAGAAGCTCAAAAGGTACAAACCCGTGTACGTAGAAACAAAGTGGAGGAGTCAACTACGACCCCCAAGGAGAACGTTGTTAGAAAACATACGATCAGGAAGTTTAAAATGACGATTCAGTTCACTTCTTGATTCTGTGTCAGTTTCCAGTTTTCAAAGAGTTTACAGGAAGTCACAGGAAAAGTGACGTCCTGTTGGATCCGATCTGAAGGCCACTTGTAGTTTTCAGACCACGTTAGGATTTATTTATATTAGTTTGTAAATCTATGTGGAAATGTGCGAGTATCTGACATTGGATTCTATCCTTTATTATGTGTATGTCCGCCTTGTAAAGCTCTTTGTAATTGATAAGCGTTATATAAATAACCTTCATTATTATAATTGTTATTATTATTATCAACCACACAAGGTATGTTTGTTAACAGATGAAACCTTGACTGCACAACATGAGACTAATATCCTACAATCTAGCGTTAAATATTACAATTACACAGAAAGTTGTGACTTGCTGTCAAAACTAAGAGCCAACCAGCTCTTTGATCAGGCGTTTCCCATCATGCACTGGGTCTTGCAGTCAGTGGAGAGCAACTGCGGTGCCTGGCTCTGAAAACTGCGGCCGGCTCGATCTCGTGAGGTTATCGCTGCCCACGTACGCATGACGTCAGAGCAGGTCGGACACAAATCTAATCGGCATGCATTGCAACAATGGTGCTGAGTTTTGCTGACAATTAGACCTACAACGACAAAGCGTCCCGTCTTATTCATGATTTTTCACCATAGAAACGGCCACCAATGGCGGCTGGATAAAGTAGTATTTAGAGACACTTGTCGTATCCAACTGACAGAAAAGAGACAAGTTTTAGTTTGAATATCGTAACCAATGGTTATGAGGTGAACCTGAGGCATCATCACATGATCAAGGAGCCTCCAACACCTTAAATAAACGCAGCTCCTCCCTTCATATTGTTATCTGAGCTGTAAAAAGTGAAGTGTACTCACTCCCACTGTTTCCTCCGGGCCTGCGGTGTGTTGTGCAGCTTGTGAGCCTGGTGGGCCAGGATGACATCACGGTGGTCCACCACTCCCCCCCTCCGGCGGATCAGCGGGACCTTGGGGTCGGTGCCGCCGGTAACCAGGGACAGGGAGCCCCGGCCGGGTCGGACCCCGGTGAAGGGCACTTCTCTGTACTGCTCCACCCGGACGTCGTAGACGGCGTGGTAGTAGGTGGGGTTGGGCCCCACGCTGCTCCCGCTGATCGGAGGCGGGTGGCAGCGGAGCGGCCGGTGGAGGCCCTGAGAGGAGGAGGAGCAGGAGGAGCTCTGGGGCCACGCCACCGAGCCGCCATGGTCCGGATAGAGGGGGGACAGCATGGAGCTGGAGGAGGAGGAGACGGAGACAGATGAGACAATGAAACTGCAAAATGCTGCTAGAATAGCAATTACTAAGAAATGGCTTATGGAGAACTGGTATGATGTAATTTATGAAATATTTATAATGGAAAGAATTACTTTCTCAATGAGGCTTCAAGAAACTAAATTTGAGAAAATTTGGAACGAGTGGAAAAAGTATATTTCCCCAAAACGCCCTTCTTTTGTTTAATTTTTATTTTTTCTAAATGTAATTTTTTGTATTATTATTTATTTGATCTTATTTCACATGAAAAGCACCCCCATGTTCTATCTGTGTTCTATCATTTCATTGTAAAAACTGGAAAAGTTGTATCTAATTAAGTATGTTTATGTAGATGTCGGAGTAAAACCAAATAAAGGAAAAACAAAATGAAAAAAAAAGAAACTGCATCTTCAATAACGCTTGGAGGGAGCGATTCTTCTCCAGGATTACGTTTGTTTTTGACGTCTCACACACGGGTTTGCGTCTTCCACCCAGGAAACCGGTGTCCGTGTGAAAGGATGGATGGAAGGAAAGGATGTGGAGGAGGAAGAGAGATGGACTGAGGTGAAGGGAAAAGGGAACAGGAGGAGGGATGAATGTAGAAAAGTAAATGACTTATGGTGAAAAAAAAGAGGTGAACAAGGGAAGGAATAATTGAAACACAGTTTCTTCAATCCAATGTTCACTCATCATAAAAAGGATTATAATACCATCCATAACTAAATGTGATATTCAGTAAGAGGACAAGCTGCTTCCAAAGATAAACACCAACAACTTTCAGAGTTGGCATTAGCACTAGAATGAGAAACAACATAACAGATTGTCCAATAAATAAGCCACGAAAAACCTCCCACTACAAAGCCTAAGCAGCTTCAGCAGCTTCAGCCGCTTCAGCCGCTTCAGCAGCTTCAGCCGCTTCAGCAGCTTCAGCAGCTCCAGCAGCTTCAGCAGCTCCAGCAGCTTCAGCAGCTTCACAACTCCAGCCGTGTTTGAATAAGAGATTATTTACTGAACATGCACTGTAAGAAAAGGCATTTCTGTTAAGATAACAGAGGTAAGGACATTATTCCTATACGATATCCAGAGCATTAATAAAGCAGCAAACAACAACTGTCTGTGTACCTTCAGCAACTGTATGCAACGCACCGGGCTTTCAACTAACTCCAATGTGAACCACCCGCGGCGTTATTAGACGGGCAGAGTAAGTGAAGTAGTATAAGGAGTGTGAGAGTCTGCTCAGGGCAGGAGGAGTGATCGATGGGTCAAACAAACACAAGACATTCAACCAGGAGACCGCTGTTCGTGTCCCGTCATCTCAGACGTCGTGAGTCTCTAGTCAGTGAAGTTAACGTCCTAACCCTACCTGAGAGGCGGTGTTGCCTAAACCTTCCTGAGAAAACAGAAGTATTTTGAAAGGACACTATATGCATGTAATGTGTGTATATTGACACCGTTAGGACAGACGAAAGGACGGACGGACAGAAGGACAGGCGGACGGAAGGACAGACGAACGGAAGGACAGATGGACAGAAGGACAGACGAACAGAAGGACAGACAAACGGAAGGACAGACGGACGGACAGACGGATGGAAAGACAGACAAACGGAAGGACAGACGGACGGACAGACGGATTGAAGGACAGACGGACTGAAGGACAGAAAAGACAGAAGGAAGGACGGACGGAAGGACAGACAGATGGACGGAAGGACAGACGGATGCAAGGACTGACGGACTTTAGGACAGACGAACGAACGGAAGGACGGACGGACGGGCGGACGGAAGGACAGATGGACAGATGGACGGAAGGACAGACAGAGAGATGGAAGGACAGACGGACGGACGGAAGGACGGACGGACGGGCAGACGAAAGGACAGACGGACGGACGGAAGGACAGACAGACGGACGGAAGGACGGATGGACGGGTGGACGGAAGGAAAGACGGACGGAAGGACGGACAGATGGATGGAAAGACAGACGGACAGACAGAAGGATGGAAAAACAGACGAACGGAAGGACAGACGGATGGAAGGACAGACGGACTGAAGGACAGACGAACGGAAGGACAGACGGATGGAAGGACAGACGGACTGAAGGACAGACGAACGGAAGGACAGACGGATGGAAGGACAGACGGACTGAAGGACAGACGAACGGAAGGACAGACGGATGGAAGGACGGATGGACTGAAGGACAGACGAACGGAAGGACAGACGGACGGAAGGACGGATGGACGGGTGGACGGAAGGAAAGACGGACAGACGGACAGACAGAAGGATGGAAAAACAGACGAACGGAAGGACAGACGGATGGAAGGACAGACGGACTGAAGGACAGACGAACGGAAGGACAGACGGATGGAAGGACAGACGGACTGAAGGACAGACGAACGGAAGGACAGACGGATGGAAGGACAGACGGACTGAAGGACAGACGAACGGAAGGACAGACGGATGGAAGGACAGACGGACTGAAGGACAGACGAACGGAAGGACAGACGGATGGAAGGACAGACGGACTGAAGGACAGACGAACGGAAGGACAGACGGATGGAAGGACGGATGGACTGATGGGCGGACGGGCGGACGGGCGAACGGATGGACGGACTTGCGGAGCGCTATATACCCCGACTACGTTGTCGTATAAAATGCAGCTCTTTATATGTTAAAAACAAACATAAACCAGAGAGAACAGTTTAAAACAAGTAAGCTAATGTCCCTCTCCTTCGGTAAAGAAGAGTCAAGATGGAGTGAGAGGAGGTGAAGAGAGTGTGAACATTAATAAAACAGACATTGAATAAAAGTACAAAGAACAACGAGAGGTGTGAGGAGACAGAAGACGGCTGGACGGGAAGATAAAGGTGAAACACTCTCAATTAAACGCCGGCAAAGAGTAACGACGCTAACCCGGCTTTTACTTTTTACTACGTACTTGCAAAAAAAAAAATAATGCTCCTTGTTTGTTTGTGTGTGTGTTCATGTGTTTCTGTGCATTTGTAAGTGTGTGTGTGTGTGTGTGTGTGTGTGTGTGTGTGTGTGTGTGTGTGTGTGTGTGTATTGTAAACAGCATTTTTCCTCACCAGTTATCTGCTGAGCGTGCATTACACATTATTTCTCCCTGACATGGTGTAAAGAGAAAACTAATTCACGGAGACAGGAGCACACACACAGATTTACGCTCACACACACTGCAGGTTCAACGATGAGACATACTGCTATGGTAAGGACTTTGTTGGGTGATTGAGTGTGTGTGTGTGTGTGTGTGTGTGTGTGTGTGTGTGTGTGTGTGTGCCGCAGGGCTTGAATAACACAGGTCTGGTTGTATTAGCAGCAGCAGCAGAGAGCACAAACTCAGGACCAGGCACATGACACAGGACTAGCAGGGACAACAGAGGAGGTGTGGGGGCATGGGGGGGTAGAGGGGAGACAGGGAGGTTGATGGACAGATAAAGAAGAGGGTGAGAGGGTGAAAGAGGAAGACAGTAATGGGGGACAGAAAAAAAAGAAGAGACATTGGGGTGTGATGGAGAGAGAGCTTTAATGAACGGTAGAGAGGCAGCAGAAGTCAGCAGGATGAGGCAGAAAGAGAGATTAACGGACGTGACAGATGAGGGGAGGAATGAGAGAGAGAGAAAAGAGAGCAGAGCCGTGCAGATGAAGCAAAATCCTCTCTCACTTTCAGTCATTATGTCTCTTTCTCACCCCCAGAGGACGGACAGCAGCAGAGACGAGGACGCTTCTGCTCCTCTGGCTTCACAGAGAACTACTACAACTCTACATGCTATAGATCTACAGTACAGAGAACTAATACAACTCTACATGCTATAGATCTATAGTACAGAGAACTACTACAACTCTACATGCTATAGATCTACAGTACAGAGAACTACTATAACTCTACATGCTATAGATCTATAGTACAGAGAACTACTATAACTCTACATGCTATAGATCTACAGTACAGAGAACTACTACAACTCTACATGCTATAGATCTATAGTACAGAGAACTACTATAACTCTACATGCCATAGATCTACAGTACAGAGAACTACTACAACTCTACATACCATAGATCTACAGTACAGAGAACTACTACAACTCTACATGCCATAGATCTACAGTACAGAGAACTACTACAACTCTACATACCATAGATCTACAGTACAGAGAACTACTACAACTCTACATGCCATAGATCTACAGTACAGAGAACTACTACAACTCTACATGCTATAGATCTACAGTACAGAGAACTTCTACAACTCTACAACTCTACATGCCATAGATCTACAGTACAGAGAACTACTACAACTCTACATGCCATAGATCTACATGGAACTACTACAACTCTACATGCCATAGATCTACAGTACAGAGAACTACTACAACTCTACATACCATAGATCTACAGTACAGAGAACTACTACAACTCTACATGCCATAGATCTACAGTACAGAGAACTACTACAACTCTACATGCCATAGATCTACAGTACAGAGAACTACTACAACTCTACATACTATAGATCTACAGTACAGAGAACTACTATAACTCTACATGCTATAGATCTACAGTACAGAGAACTAATACAACTCTACATGATATAGATCTACAGTACAGAGAACTAATACAACTCTACATGCCATAGATCTACAGTACAGAGAACTACTATAACTCTACATACCATAGATCTACAGTACAGAGAACTACTACAACTCTACATGCCATAGATCTACAGTACAGAGAACTAATACAACTCTACATGATATAGATCTACAGTACAGAGAACTAATACAACTCTACATGCCATAGATCTACAGTACAGAGAACTACTATAACTCTACATACCATAGATCTACAGTACAGAGAACTACTACAACTCTACATACTATAGATCTACAGTACAGAGAACTACTATAACTCTACATGCTATAGATCTACAGTACAGAGAACTAATACAACTCTACATGCCATAGATCTACAGTACAGAGAACTACTACAACTCTACATGCCATAGATCTACATGGAACTACTACAACTCTACATGCCATAGATCTACAGTACAGAGAACTACTATAACTCTACATACCATAGATCTACAGTACAGAGAACTACTACAACTCTACATGCCATAGATCTACAGTACAGAGAACTACTACAACTCTACATACTATAGATCTACAGTACAGAGAACTACTATAACTCTACATGCTATAGATCTACAGTACAGAGAACTAATACAACTCTACATGCCATAGATCTACAGTACAGAGAACTAATACAACTCTACATGCTATAGATCTATAGTACAGAGAACTACTACAACTCTACATGCCATAGATCTACAGTACAGAGAACTACTACAACTCTACATGCCATAGATCTACATGGAACTACTACAACTCTACATGCCATAGATCTACAGTACAGAGAACTACTACAACTCTACATACCATAGATCTACAGTACAGAGAACTACTACAACTCTACATGCCATAGATCTACAGTACAGAGAACTACTACAACTCTACATGCCATAGATCTACAGTACAGAGAACTACTACAACTCTACATGCTATAGATCTACAGTACAGAGAACTACTATAACTCTACATGCTATAGATCTACAGTACAGAGAACTAATACAACTCTACATGATATAGATCTACAGTACAGAGAACTAATACAACTCTACATGCCATAGATCTACAGTACAGAGAACTACTATAACTCTACATACCATAGATCTACAGTACAGAGAACTACTACAACTCTACATGCCATAGATCTACAGTACAGAGAACTAATACAACTCTACATGATATAGATCTACAGTACAGAGAACTAATACAACTCTACATGCCATAGATCTACAGTACAGAGAACTACTATAACTCTACATACCATAGATCTACAGTACAGAGAACTACTACAACTCTACATACTATAGATCTACAGTACAGAGAACTACTATAACTCTACATGCTATAGATCTACAGTACAGAGAACTAATACAACTCTACATGCCATAGATCTACAGTACAGAGAACTACTACAACTCTACATGCCATAGATCTACATGGAACTACTACAACTCTACATGCCATAGATCTACAGTACAGAGAACTACTATAACTCTACATACCATAGATCTACAGTACAGAGAACTACTACAACTCTACATACCATAGATCTACAGTACAGAGAACTACTACAACTCTACATGCCATAGATCTACAGTACAGAGAACTACTACAACTCTACATGCCATAGATCTACAGTACAGAGAACTACTACAACTCTACATACTATAGATCTACAGTACAGAGAACTACTATAACTCTACATGCTATAGATCTACAGTACAGAGAACAAATACAACTCTACATGATATAGATCTACAGTACAGAGAACTAATACAACTCTACATGCCATAGATCTACAGTACAGAGAACTACTATAACTCTACATACCATAGATCTACAGTACAGAGAACTACTACAACTCTACATGCCATAGATCTACAGTACAGAGAACTAATACAACTCTACATGATATAGATCTACAGTACAGAGAACTAATACAACTCTACATGCCATAGATCTACAGTACAGAGAACTACTATAACTCTACATACCATAGATCTACAGTACAGAGAACTACTACAACTCTACATACTATAGATCTACAGTACAGAGAACTACTATAACTCTACATGCTATAGATCTACAGTACAGAGAACTAATACAACTCTACATGCCATAGATCTACAGTACAGAGAACTACTACAACTCTACATGCCATAGATCTACATGGAACTACTACAACTCTACATGCCATAGATCTACAGTACAGAGAACTACTATAACTCTACATACCATAGATCTACAGTACAGAGAACTACTACAACTCTACATGCCATAGATCTACAGTACAGAGAACTACTACAACTCTACATACTATAGATCTACAGTACAGAGAACTACTATAACTCTACATGCTATAGATCTACAGTACAGAGAACTAATACAACTCTACATGCCATAGATCTACAGTACAGAGAACTAATACAACTCTACATGCTATAGATCTATAGTACAGAGAACTACTACAACTCTACATGCCATAGATCTACAGTACAGAGAACTACTACAACTCTACATGCCATAGATCTACATGGAACTACTACAACTCTACATGCCATAGATCTACAGTACAGAGAACTACTACAACTCTACATACCATAGATCTACAGTACAGAGAACTACTACAACTCTACATGCCATAGATCTACAGTACAGAGAACTACTACAACTCTACATGCCATAGATCTACAGTACAGAGAACTACTACAACTCTACATACTATAGATCTACAGTACAGAGAACTACTATAACTCTACATGCTATAGATCTACAGTACAGAGAACTAATACAACTCTACATGATATAGATCTACAGTACAGAGAACTAATACAACTCTACATGCCATAGATCTACAGTACAGAGAACTACTATAACTCTACATACCATAGATCTACAGTACAGAGAACTACTACAACTCTACATGCCATAGATCTACAGTACAGAGAACTAATACAACTCTACATGATATAGATCTACAGTACAGAGAACTAATACAACTCTACATGCCATAGATCTACAGTACAGAGAACTACTATAACTCTACATACCATAGATCTACAGTACAGAGAACTACTACAACTCTACATACTATAGATCTACAGTACAGAGAACTACTATAACTCTACATGCTATAGATCTACAGTACAGAGAACTAATACAACTCTACATGCCATAGATCTACAGTACAGAGAACTACTACAACTCTACATGCCATAGATCTACATGGAACTACTACAACTCTACATGCCATAGATCTACAGTACAGAGAACTACTACAACTCTACATACCATAGATCTACAGTACAGAGAACTACTACAACTCTACATGCCATAGATCTACAGTACAGAGAACTACTACAACTCTACATACTATAGATCTACAGTACAGAGAACTACTATAACTCTACATGCTATAGATCTACAGTACAGAGAACTAATACAACTCTACATGCCATAGATCTACAGTACAGAGAACTAATACAACTCTACATGCTATAGATCTATAGTACAGAGAACTACTACAACTCTACATGCCATAGATCTACAGTACAGAGAACTACTACAACTCTACATGCCATAGATCTACATGGAACTACTTTATTACAACTATGGCTGTCAATATTAAAGCAATAATAAGGCGTTAAGGCAAATTTGTTTTTTGTCAAATAATAAATATATACCTACATTTGCATAAAGCAGCATATTAGTCCACTCCCATGTTGATAAGAGTATTAAATACTTGACAAATCTCCTTTAAGGTTCATTTTGAACAGATATAAAATGTGATTAATCTGCATTGCATCTGCAGCTTCTGCTCTGATCTGGGTTTGATCATTATAAACTGAATAATTTGGGTGTATTTTAACTGTTATTCTTGACAGACGACACAGTGGGTGCTGAGAACATGAAATGTTATTTTATGACATTTTACAGACTAAACATCTGTCAAAAAGTATGTAATTATGAAAAATTAATCAATAATGAAGCTACTCATTAGTTTCACTCCTCCTAAAGATGCTGTTCCTCTATCGTCATGGTTAAATGCTACCGCCAATAAAACCCCAGAAGACTGTACAACATTTAAATGATTTCTCACAGCACAAAGCCAATCTTCATTTTCCACCGTTATCACACGCACTTAACTGAAACTCATTCTTCCTGCTGAGTCCTGCTACGTCACTGACGTCACGACCTTTAGTTCAAGACACCAATAAACACAGCAGCCAGCTCGCTGAGCTGAACGTGACTCACCCTCAATCTGTAATTTATTCAAAGTATTTTGTTCTGGGGTGTTTCCGGTATTTTGTCCTCTCCGTCTCTCTCTGTTTCAGAGACGGAGAAGTGAAAAGGGGATTGTTGGTTTGGTGCATTTAAGAAGGCCAGAGACAAAAAAAAACACAGCGAGCAATGCCTCAAAGTCACAGAGGCAGGCTTTTGATTGGATGGTCACTGAACTGAATCCCCGGGCAGCGCCGGGAAAATCTGTCCAGGCGAAAGTGGATGAGTAAAACCTTTTTTCCTTTACCCTTGAAGCGCTTCTGAGCAGCTACTTGGGCCATAATTTCTCTAAATCTACTGTGAAAAACAGCTTTTCATCAATACGGTATAAGAACTGGTAATTCAGCAAGCAGGAGAGCTGACTGGAGGAGTTATTCTGCATGTGTCAGGTCAAAAGAGGATGTTTTACTTGACAGCTGCGTCTACGTGCATGACAGCATCTTTACGGCATAATAGTCCACACAATGTTTGTCCTAAAAAGCAGAAACCAGCCCGTTAATGCTGATTCTAACAATGCTTTCACAGCTACTAAGATAACAAATACACACACAACAGACGGAGTGGGATGCATGAAACCATCAAACATCTTCTTTTACATTCAGAGACACAAAGTCAAAGTTGTTTCCTATAGCGTCGATTTTAAGGTCTGCGGTCTTTTCTGGGGTTTTCAAATTGAAAGCAAAAAGCAGTGACGTAGGTTAACATCCATCCGTCCATCCATCTTCAACCTCTTATCCGGGGTCGGGTCACGGGGGCAACAGCTCCAGCAGGGACCCCAAACTTCCCTTTCCCGGGCCACATTAACCAGCTCTGACTGGGGGATCCCGAGGCGTTCCCAGGCCAGTGTGGAGATATAATCTCTCCACCTAGTCCTGGGTCTTCCCCGTGGTCTCCTCCCAGCTGGTCGTGAGGAGCTGCAGCATTTACTTCTGCACAAACGTCCACTGTACATTCACTAGATATTCTCAGAGCTAAACTAACTCTTCTGCAGTGTGGAGTGAGCGCGCGTTCACGTCTAGAGGTTGAGCGAGACAGCGAGTGTCAATGAAGGTAAGCAGAGGAGCAGAGGCTCCGGCCACATGCGAGCGCGCATGTGGCCAGACCTGGTACATTTATACGCTTAAAAAGTTACAAACAGTCCCTTTAAATCAGTCTTTTTCTTGTCTTGACGTTCCGATAAAATCAAAGTTTAATATTATCGTAAGTTCAACGACGCGAACATCGTGAACAACCAATCAGAGCGCTCTCTCCAGCACCAAACAGGAAGCAGCAAACGGGGTAGAAGGTAAACATGTGGAGGAGGAACTGGTGGAGTTGTGGAGTGAACCAGAGCGCCTCTTTGACGTGTCCTTCTCCATTTCTACCACCACAGAGTGGAGAAGGAAACAAGCTGCAGTGAGTATGCTATATGCTTACTCACCTGGGCTTTGGAGAGCTGCAGCAGTACTTGATATCTACCGTGAGTATCCTGCTACTGTCCTACCACACCAATCTCTCCTCACATGATCACATATAGACGACTGTTCCTTTTGAGAAAATACAAGAAACGTATTTATACTAAGTACGACTGTGGCTCTGAGCTGCAGATTCAGACCTAATTAACTCTGCTTCACACCTGGTAAAGAGCTCGACACACACCTTCCTCCACCACTAAACAGGATTTACTTTATAACTAATTACATATTAACATATCAGCTGCTCCTGTCTAACCCACATTATCACATATAAATGCTTGTTCCTTGTAGAAAAGAGTAAAATAAAGTGAAGAATATAGACTGCAGTCAGAGCTGAAGTTCCCTTCATGCTGGAGCTGCAGTTCTCTTATTAATTCAGCTTCACACCTGCTAACAAGCCTGTGCTGTCCAGTCCAGCTGAGAGGTTGACAGTTGCCTTCACGCCTCAAAAAGAGAAGGTTTATTTTCCCTCTTGACACTTTTTACACTAATGCACACACAAGCCGTGCACCGTTACACCGTTACACCGTTACACACTTCACAACAGTATAAACTATTGACTCCCCATAATGCAAACCTTCTCTTAAAGTGACAGACTCACTCTGTAGCAGGTAACTCTAATCCAGCAGCATCCTCTTACCTGTAGCCATGGGCGCCTCGTTACAGGTAGAAGTGGAGGTGAAAGGTTAATGACAGACAGGGGGAGGTACGGCAGAGAATGTTGTTTTTAACTGACACCTGAAAGTTGTTTTGAGCTGCTCTTTAACTATAAAGCTCAGTGTATACTGCGTGGCATCGGATCCTCTGGTGCGGGGGTTCTCATACTTTTTAGGGCCAGGGACCCCTTAAAGGGGAGACATTTTTCCAACGACCCCCTCATAATTGTAACACCAATTAAGCATAATGCTTACTACCATTTTAAACCTAAATACTTTAGACATGTTTGATAGTAATAAACAGAAACCCATTTCCATGTGAATCATGTTAACACCACGTTGTTTTGCTCTGATATTCAGGGTGCTTTGTAATCAGATGTCCATTTCATGGCTTCGTTGGCTAACACCTGAAGACACATTTCAGTCTCCCGTCGCTGTCGCTCCATATAACTGTCGTTATATTTTCTCAATTTAGCTAGTTTGGGCTTAGCATCACTCGACGATATGGGCCGACTCCATGCTCACCAGCTAGCTCGCTGGCTAATAAGCTAAGCTAAGCAGCAGGAGTAAAGCATGGATGTATTGAGAGATCTGGATCCAGCGTTGGAGGCGGGGCCCCGGTCATTCCTATGAGAGTTGCTCAGTGGCCCATAAAGCCAAACTGGCTCGACTTCTGTCTGGAAAAGTACCCGGATCTTCCGCATCCATTGGGCCCATGGAACATGCTCAGTAGTGTCCACTTAGTCACATGACTCGGTCACGGGGTCCCAACGTCACGCCGTCGTCACGGTCTGGGTCTCATTCATGTGAACGGAGGAAGAGAAATAACTCTGGATTCAGCTGTTCGTGCGTTTTATAACTTTTAGGAGCTAATGATTTAAATAAGGGCTATCAGAGTGTTCATACTGGGGAGTTGATTCACCTCAAAAAAAAATTATCCCCTGAGTTATAGACATCTCTTTCCCAATGTACGTCTATGGGAAAAAGTCTTTTTGGGCCCAATGGCATCACGTGACGGACACGGAAGTTGTAGTACCGCCGTTTGGCCGCTACGAAAGTTGGGATCGACGACCGGCGCTCTTCCTGGGGGGTTGGAGTGAAGTGACTGATTCATGACAGATTGACGTGATGTGTCACAATCATATCAGAGTTTCTATTGGTCCAAAGCTAACGTGGGTATTAATGGACACAATGTGCTTGTTTTATTGGTGCAAATGGTCCCCGTCTGTAGATATGAACTTATTAATGACACAGCACCATTTTATAATTTATAGTAAATTGTTTCACGGACCCCCCTGACAGAGTGCCACGGATTCCTGGGGGTCCCCGGACCCCACTTTGATCATCAGTGCTCTATAGGGGACCGGGGTCATTTTCCCCTGGAAGAGATGTTGTACATTTTAAAGTTAAATGCGTCAGTCTGGTGCACTTTGAGAGCAAAAATGAAGAGGATAGATCTATGAAGAACTTTGTGCTCCTGTAATCAGTTTACTCATGAAAACATTGATTACAGGAATGTAAGAAAATACCTAAAAAATTGAATATCGTGATATATATATTACGTTATATCATTTGTAAAGATATGTGTCGTCTCAAAGTCGTGCTATGATGCTGGATGTTACAGAGACTGTGATTCATGCAAAGACAGATCCCACTGTTCTGATTGCATAAAAAAAAAGTACTTTTTTTTACTCAGATTTTATGCATATGGTGGTGTGTTCTTTATACTATGACCGTTTTCCTAAAGTTAGATAAAAGATATTGCAATATATCACCTTACTTACAGTATCGTAATATATCGGAATATATTGAATCGTAACCTCTGTATCGTGATACGTATCGTATTGCCAGACTCTTACCAATACACAGCCCTAATTGGTTGTATAGATATGAATGGTGATGACATGGCAAAAAAAAGCCTAGTAAACGAGACGGGGTCTATGACATCGCCGGAGACCCCCGACACACTGAGGACAGTTCACGGCCCTGGGAAACGGCACGGTCAAGAGTTGTATGACCAAAAGATGGGGATACGAAAACACACGTTGGCTCCCTCAGGTCTAATAGTCGAGGTGCAGCTCAGGCACCATATAGAGTATATATGTCTGCAGGCACAGTGCTAGAAACAGAAACACAGCCCTAAGGATGGATGGAAGCAGAGGGCAGCTCTGAATGCAGCACCGTCAGCTAAACTACTGTTGAAGCAGACGCCGGTACAACCTCCTCCACTGCCGTCCTGTCCCGTGTGATTGAGTGTGTCGGCAGTTGACAGCGCCGTCGGCAGCCAATCAGGAGACACGCTCAGTGGTGTGAGAGGACTTCATCACTGAACTATGACCAGGATGTCTTTGATTGTGTGGTATTTTCACTGAAATGGCTGAAAAATCTCTTGTTGTTTTCAATAAATTGAAAAATTATGTGATGACAGTCGGATTCGTCAGTCAATTTCTCCTCTTTTTTTATTGTTTTCTTAAGAAAAATGACTTCAAAATCCTAAACCATAACAACTAAAGTAATATGTTCATATAATAACAGATAGTAACTGTAAATATATTTAAAAAAAAATCAAAAACAAGGGAGTACAGAAAATGGTAATAATAATAAAAATAAATACATAAGACATAAATAAATAAAAATGATAAAAATGTGAAAATAATATTAATAATTATAATAGTAATAATATTAATCATGCTTTATATTGTTTCCTTAAGAAAAATGACTACAAAAACCTAAACCATAACAATAATATGTACATATAATAACAGATACCATCTGCAAATTTAAAAAAAAAAGTATTTAAAAACAAGGGAGGACAGAAAATGGTAATACTAATAAATAAACAAATAAATAAATAAAATATAAAAAACATATATCAAAATAAATTAAAAATTAAAAATGTGTAAATATAAAAGAAAAATGACTACAAAAATGTAAACCATAACAATAATATGTACATATAGTAATTTAAAAAAATATTCAAAAACAATGGAGGACAGCAAATTGTAATAATAGTAAATAAATAAATATATTTTAACAAAATATATTAAACTAAATTTAAAATGTGTAAATATAAAAATACTACTACTAATTATTATTATTATTATTATTATAACAATAATAGTAATATTAATGATAATAATACTTATGATGAGAAGAAGAAGAAGAAGAAGAAGAAGAAGAAGAAGAAGAAGAAGAAGAAGAAGAAGAAGAAGAAGAAGAAGAAGAAAAATAATTCAAACATATAAATTAATAAAAAATAATTAATTCATGAAATTAATTAGTCTTAAGTCTTAAGTCAAATTCCTAAATTGAATAATGGCAATCAGTCAGTCAGTCACTGAAAGGAGTCAAACCGAGCAGGCAGCCACTTGGTCCGTCAGTCAGTCAGCAGAGATAAAAGTGATCCAGTCTTTAGCAGCCAAACACAGCTCAGGTCTCCTGATGTTCTGACCGTCTGACTGACTGCCGCTGACCTCTTTCTGCCTGTCAACCCCCCCAAACGCTCTGACCTCTCAGGTCACCGCTCTGTGACGGCTGCATCCATCAAGGAGCAGGTGAATGCTAACAAGCCTCACCGTTCCTCCTCTTTCACATCAGCTATGAGGCTCAAACGGCACCCCAAAAAAGTCTGTGATATTGATGCTCGGTTATCTGGGGAAATACCAAAACTTTAAAATGCAAACACCAACACATAAATATCTGTTTGACTTGCAGAAATGTGCATCTTTTGAGCAGGTATTAGTCCAAGGTGATTTTAACTTTATCCAACAACAGATAATATTATAATATAAAGTCTGTATGAGCCTGAAAATATACAGCATTCTTCACTTTGAGGAAGGGTATAGTAAATTGTTGGTTGACATTTACATTCACCTCACCAAGGTGAAATGACATCACAAGCAGGACTCTGGATGTTTGCCATCATTGCTGTAGTTTAAGTTGCTGCTTCAGAGAGACACAATCTGCAGATTTCAGATTTAAAATTCCACATATCTCCTCAAACATAATACGTAACATATATATATCCTGCTGATGTTGTATAAATATCACACAGTACATCTGTGTGTGTGTGTGAGTGTGTGAGTGTGTGTGCGTGCGTGCGTGCGTGCGTGCGTGCGTGCGTGCGTGCGTGCGTGTGAGCCTCAGCAGCCGGGCAGGTTGTGTCATTTATTTGTGCGATGAAATGTAGATCTCAGGTCTGCAGAAATGTCCCAGGTGGGAACATTGAGGAGTAAATGTACTGAGGTAAATGAGGTGGGAGGGTTGTTCTTGGACCATTGAACTGTGAAAGAGCAGCGTACATTTATAGTGTGTTATCCAGACTTGCTTTGAAACTGCCTGCTTTACCAGGTGGAGGTTTAAAGGTCCTGACACACTAAGCCGCCGCCGGTCGGCCGGCCGGTGGAGAGTTTGGGGCCGTCGGTGAGCGTCTGTCGGTCTAGTTTTATGCCGTGTGTCCCTCACCGTCGGCTCTAGTCTGCGCGTGTTGGAGGTTTTTCGGCCGATTCAGCATGTTGAAACAGCGGCAGAGCATGTCGGTGAGAGAAATCACTCTGATTGGCTGTTCAGATCGCGTCCACATTTGCGTCCGAGTACGTCATAACAGGTTGTAAAAGGATCACACCACCACCGTGCTGCTTAAAAAACAAAAGCAGTTTCCAATTAACAAATGGAGAGCGAGTGATTTGGCTTCGGGAAAACGTAATTTAACTGTAAACTGTCTCAGTGAGTCCCCACACTGGCTCTGGATATGAATAAAAATCAGCTGGCAACCAGCTGAGATCCATTAATATGTGACGTCAAAGGAGACAGAGGTATTATAAATGTGGGAGTCACTGACGGACACGCAGACAAACAGACGAGGAGGGGAGGTAAAATACAAACACGCATCAGCGCTCTGCTGAACCCGGCTGGCGTTTCACAGCGGAAGCATTCACTTTGGGTTTCACCCAGGGCGCCGCGACACACTGACTCACTCCTTCTGCTTTCATCCCCGACTGCGACATAAAAGCCAGAACACAGGATGTTGTTTACTCCGCCGAGCCCGGTGCACCCACGACGACCACGTTTGATTTACGTCACACTCCTACCTGGATCACAGAGAGCCAGATGTAAACAGAGGAAGTAAACCTCAGCCAGTCAGGGGACGCTATAAAGGTATTAAGATACAACAAAATCATATATCAAATAACAGTGGTGGAAGAAATATCATGTACTTCAGTAAGAGGAGGAACAGAACAGTGTAAAAGTACAGTTAGATAAACCCAAGATTCAACCTCACACTATACTAGTAGAACAACCTCATACTATACTAGTAGAACAACCTCATACTATACTAGTAGTACAACCTCATACTATACTAGTAGAACAACCTCATACTATACTAGTAGAACAACCTCATACTATACTAGTAGTACAACCTCATACTATACTAGTAGAACAACCTCATACTATACTAGTAGTACAACCTCATACTATACTAGTAGTACAACCTCATACTATACTAGTAGAACAACCTCATACTATACTAGTAGAACAACCTCATACTATACTAGTAGAACAACCTCACACTATACTAGTAGAACAACCTCATACTATACTAGTAGTACAACCTCATACTATACTAGTAGAACAACCTCATACTATACTAGTAGAACAACCTCACACTATACTAGTAGAACAACCTCACACTATACTAGTAGAACAACCTCACACTATACTAGTAGAACAACCTCACACTATACTAGTAGAACAACCTCACACTATACTAGTAGAACAACCTCACACTATACTAGTAGAACAACCTCATACTATACTAGTAGAACAACCTCACACTATACTAGTAGAACAACCTCACACTATACTAGTAGAACAACCTCATACTATACTAGTAGAACAACCTGACACTATACTAGTAGAACAACCTCACACTATACTAGTAGAACAACCTCATACTATACTAGTAGAACAACCTCACACTATACTAGTAGAACAACCTCATACTATACTAGTAGAACAACCTGACACTATACTAGTAGAACAACCTCATACTATACTAGTAGAACAACCTCACACTATACTAGTAGAACAACCTCATACTATGCTAGTAGAACAACCTCACACTATACTAGTAGAACAACCTCATACTATGCTAGTAGAACAACCTCACACTATACTAGTAGTACAACCTCATACTATGCTAGTAGAACAACCTCATACTATACTAGTAGTACAACCTCATACTATGCTAGTAGAACAACCTCATACTATACTAGTAGAACAACCTCATACTATGCTAGTAGTACAACCTCACACTATACTAGTAGAACAACCTCACACTATACTAGTAGTACAACCTCATACTATGCTAGTAGAACAACCTCATACTATACTAGTAGTACAACCTCATACTATGCTAGTAGAACAACCTCATACTATACTAGTAGAACAACCTCATACTATGCTAGTAGTACAACCTCACACTATACTAGTAGAACAACCTCACACTATGCTAGTAGTACAACCTCATACTATACTAGTAGAACAACCTCACACTATACTAGTAGTACAACCTCATACTATGCTAGTAGAACAACCTCATACTATACTAGTAGTACAACCTCATACTATGCTAGTAGAACAACCTCATACTATACTAGTAGAACAACCTCATACTATGCTAGTAGTACAACCTCACACTATACTAGTAGAACAACCTCACACTATGCTAGTAGTACAACCTCATACTATACTAGTAGAACAACCTCACACTATACTAGTAGTACAACCTCACACTATACTAGTAGTACAAGCTCATACTATACTAGTAGAACAACCTCATACTATACTAGTAGTACAACCTCATACTATACTAGTAGAACAACCTCACACTATACTAGTAATACAACCTCATACTATACTAGTAGTACAACCTCACACTATACTAGTAGAACAACCTCATACTATACTAGTAGTACAACCTCATACTATACTAGTAGAACAACCTCATACTATACTAGTAGAACAACCTCACACTATACTAGTAGAACAACCTCATACTATACTAGTAGAACAACCTCATACTATACTAGTAGAACAACCTCATACTATACTAGTAGTACAACCTCATACTATACTAGTAGAACAACCTCATACTATACTAGTAGAACAACCTCATACTATACTAGTAATACAACCTCATACTATACTAGTAGTACAACCTCACACTATACTAGTAGAACAACCTCATACTATACTAGTAGTACAACCTCATACTATACTAGTAGAACAACCTCATACTATACTAGTAGAACAACCTCACACTATACTAGTAGAACAACCTCACACTATACTAGTAGTACAACCTCATACTATACTAGTAGAACAACCTCATACTATACTAGTAGTACAACCTCATACTATACTAGTAGAACAACCTCATACTATACTAGTAATACAACCTCATACTATACTAGTAGTACAACCTCATACTAAACTAGTAGTACAACCTCATACTATACTAGTAGAACAACCTCATACTATACTAGTAGTACAACCTCATACTATACTAGTAGAACAACCTCATACTATACTAGTAATACAACCTCATACTATACTAGTAGTACAACCTCATACTAAACTAGTAGTACAACCTCATACTATACTAGTAGAACAACCTCATACTATACTAGTAATACAACCTCATACTATACTAGTAGAACAACCTCATACTATACTAGTAGTACAACCTCATACTATACTAGTAGAACAACCTCATACTATACTAGTAATACAACCTCATACTATACTAGTAGTACAACCTCATACTAAACTAGTAGTACAACCTCATACTATACTAGTAGAACAACCTCATACTATACTAGTAGTACAACCTCATACTATACTAGTAGTACAACCTCACACTATACTAGTAGAACAACCTCATACTATACTAGTAGTACAACCTCATACTATACTAGTAGAACAACCTCATACTATACTAGTAGAACAACCTTACTATACTAGTAGTACAACCTCACACTATACTAGTAGAACAACCTCATACTATACTAGTAGTACAACCTCATACTATACTAGTAGAACAACCTCATACTATACTAGTAGTACAACCTCATACTATACTAGTAGAACAACCTCATACTATACTAGTAGAACAATCTCATACTATACTAGTAGAACAACCTCATACTATACTAGTAGAACAACCTCATACTATACTAGTAGTACAACCTCATACTATACTAGTAGAACAACCTCATACTATACTAGTAGAACAACCTCATACTATACTAGTAGTACGTACTGATTTGGCCAAAATGTAGCATGTAGTATGCGAACAAAAGCAAAATCTCCAGTACGTCAAAAATACCTGGATGTCGTACTGATTTGGAAAACATCTCCAGTCTGCATCGGACCAGTCTATCTCACCTACTGTATCCCACAATGCAAAGCGCTGGAACACTACATGCTACGGTTACAACAACAACAGCAGCCAAAAACGGCTCGTATTTTACATTTTTTCGTATCTATTTCATCACTAAATTCACTTCTGAACATTTTTGAGGAGAGAAATCAACAGCATAGATTTAGAATATTGACAGTTTTACGATATTAGACGTTTTCAGAGTTTAGAAGCTCCACAAACTGCCGTGACAGCTAGCTATAACGCCAGTCGGGGTCGCTACCTCGCCAGCCGGGCGGTCACGCTCACAGACCGCTATGAGGTGGCTGGAGCTCTCTAGAGACCGGTCTGTAGACGAGGGGCTTTTATTTCCTTGTTGACGGATAGTTTGTTTAAATATCACAACACAGATGTCCAATATAAATTCACAGGAACCTGTGTTTATCTGTGGGCGTAGCTCGCTCACCAGCCGGCCAGTGACGCTCACAGAGCGGCTACAGCGCAGCAGAGTGGCGAGGGAAGAGGAGAGGGAAGAAGAGAGAGAAGAGGAGAGGAGAGGGAAGAGGGGAGGGTTTGAGCAGCCTCTGACGGTGCAGAGAGAGACAACATATTACTCTGATATCTGGAGGGAGATCAGTCCTCTGTTTGTAGCTGAAAAAATCAGTTTGAGTAAATGTTGTGGATCAATGTTTTATATTTCCCGTCTCCCTTCGTTGATGATCCTGATTGTCTGACTTCACTATGATCTGTTAGAATAAACAGTTTAAACCTGCAGTATCTTATAAGTGAACTAAAATAACAGAAACAACTCAATCAAAGCTGTATTGTTCAATAATGTTGTAATAGTGGTACGAGTTAGTTTTTTTGTCCGGTGCTTTAACCTTCCTGTTGTCCTCGGGTCAAAGTTGACCCGTTTTCAAACTTCATTATATCATAAATATGGATTTCTTTAATCTAAGCGACCCAAAATAATATGGATGGTTCCCTACTATGGTCTTTGCAAAAAAAAAAAAAAAAAAATTTGTTGAATTTTGGTTATTTTATTCAAATTTAAAGCATCTGTGGTCACAGGTGTCATTATTTGCTGCCATTAAATAAATTGAAATGGTTTCAAAACAATGTTCTGACTAAACTTTGACATATACCAGCCTGTGATAATCCATCAACATTATGTTCATCTGATAATAACTATAGTCAAAATAATTCATAATTTCTTATTTTTTTTACTCAAAAATGTTGTATAATTTCACAGAAATTCAATTTATTAAGGTTAATTTCCCCCCAAAAGAAAGTCTAAAACTTGTGGTAATGATTTGGAATGAAGTTGGCCAAAAAGGTGTAACAGAGAATTGGGTGATCATTTCTACTGTACGCCTTAAATAAACAGTCAAACCACACGGGAAGACAAAAGTTGCACGGTCGACCGGAAGACAATAGGAGGGTTTTAAGAGCTGGTTTAAAGGCTAAAGTCTGGTCTAGCATACTGCTAAATACATCACTTTAACCGTCACATACTGCATACTACTAACGCAGTATGTACTGTATACTGAATACTACTGAGGAACACAGTATGTACTGTATACTGCATACTACTGAGGAACACAGTATGTACTGTGTACTGTATACTACTGAGGAACACAGTATGTACTGTATACTGCATACTACTGAGGAACGCAGTATGTACTGTATACTGCATACTACTGAGGAACACAGTATGTACTGTGTACTGTATACTACTGAGGAACACAGTATGTACTGTATACTGCATACTACTGAGGAACGCAGTATGTACTGTATACTGCATACTACTGAGGAACACAGTATGTACTGTATACTGCATACTACTGAGGAACGCAGTATGTACTGTATACTGCATACTACTGAGGAACACAGTATGTACTGTGTACTGTATACTACTGAGGAACGCAGTATGTACTGTATACTGCATACTACTGAGGAACGCAGTATGTACTGTGTACTGTATACTACTGAGGAACGCAGTATGTACTGTATACTGTATACTACTGAGGAACACAGTATGTACTGTATACTGCATACTACTGAGGAACGCAGTATGTACTGTATACTGTATACTACTGAGGAACACAGTATGTACTGTATACTGCATACTACTGAGGAACGCAGTATGTACTGTATACTGCATACTACTGAGGAACGCAGTATGTACTGTATACTGTATACTACTGAGGAACGCAGTATGTACTGTATACTGCATACTACTGAGGAACGCAGTATGTACTGTATACTGCATACTACTGAGGAACGCAGTATGTACTGTATACTGCATACTACTGAGGAACGCAGTATGTACTGTATACTGCATACTACTGAGGAACGCAGTATGTACTGTATACTGCATACTACTGAGGAACGCAGTATGTACTGTATACTGCATACTACTGAGGAACGCAGTATGTACTGTATACTGTATACTACTGAGGAACGCAGTATGTACTGTATACTGCATACTACTGAGGAACGCAGTATGTACTGTATACTGCATACTACTGAGGAACGCAGTATGTACTGTGTACTGTATACTACGTTGCTCAGTAGTATGTAGTAGGCGGTTTCGAATACAGCCACTGACATCAGCCATCGGGGAAATGATCAGTATCTGATGTCACCAGCTTCTCCACCCGAGGACCCCTTGAATCACGACATTTCTGAGAACACTCTACCGGAGTGGACGGTGTTAACCTCCCTCGACTTTGGAGCCAAGAACTACCGGAGTACTGCTGGACTGAGCCGGGTGTGTTGCAGTGACGGGACATTATAGTGTGTGCCCCCTGCTTCAGGGCGGAGAGTTTGTTCCTGAATGCTGTAATGTGTCCCCCGGGTGCACGGGCAAATGTTTTGCCCTGCGGTTCCTCTGCTGCTACACAGCGGAGTGCAGGTGGAGGAAGGAAGGCTTGTTTTCTTGTATGTTTTTGTCCATATTTGTTCTGTTAATGGTGAAACAGATGTTTCTTGTTTAGGGGGGCGGCGTTTGTTACAGACTGTCCTGTGTTTACATATTCTTTATTTATTTGTTGCAGGTTATTTGCTCTGTTTAGTGCAGAGACGAAGGCATTCTCAACCGTGTTTGCACAAACATGAAACCAAATAATTCAGTTTTTCCTCATCCGATGAGGGTTGTACTGTAAAGGACAGAGGGTGTCGTATCCTGTACTGATTGTAAAGCCCCTTGAGGCTAATCTGTGATATTGGACTATACAAATAAGTTTACCAGTGTTTCCTCAAGAGAGCACGAGCCCGGATAGTTTGCAAAGATTTATACTCATTTGTGTAGCAGGGGGAATAAAAGGCTATTCGATTTCAGTTTAGAGGCCCTGCTCAGCCACTCAGGTGTTTTCTATTCCTCTGGCTGATTAAAGCTGTAGTCCAGATGACGGCGGGTAGAGCTACGCTGTGAATTACGTGACGTTACCGTCACTCTTAAGATAATGTATTAGTTGTCCTGCCCCTAACTATCGCAACAAAGCCAACAGGAGTGTAGATGCTCACACGGCTGAGGTCTCATCATGCATGTGAAAGAGAAAACACCTGTGTGGGTGTGTTAAAAAGAACATTTAACCCTGTTCAGATTGTAGCAGGTGTTACAGTCCCTGAAAGACCTGCAGTATCTTACAACATGCTGACTCAGATTACCAGCTCCATCCTCCATGTGTGTATTAAAGGTGCTAAATTCAGAGCACATCTATGATTGAGGTATTGCCTCCTCAAATATGTCCCTCTGCATTAGAGACCGACGCACGGGTACCTGTCTTGTGTTACATTTGGACGGACCAGGGACGGCGTGTTAATATACGCTTGTTATATGCATAGTGTCCTTTCAAAATAAACTTCTGTTTTCACAGGAAGTTAGGTTTAGGCAACACAACCACTTAAACGGTCGTGGTTGGCGTTAACTTCACTGACTAGCGACTCACTTGACTCACCAGTCTGACGATACCGACGAGTCATGTGACTAACGACTGACGTGACTAAATAAGTCAACGTTACTTTTAGTTTCATACAGGACACGAACAGCAGTCTCCTGGTTGAAAATCTTGTTTGTTTGACCCATCGACCTCCCTCCCCGCCCGCCATTACATAGGAGTTAGTTGAAAGCCCAGTTCGTCTGTTGCTAAAGGGTGCATCTGTGCGTTGGTTTCCGATGCCGAGAGGCGCTGACTGACCCTGGCGGGATTTGATGAGTTGTCAGTGAGAACAGGTTGTCTGGAGGGTGGGTTCTACGCTTCCACAACAACAGCGTTGGTCAGGACGGTGTCATCAGCGGTAACCGCCGTATGAGCACAGTGCAGAGCGCCAGTGATTAGCTAGCCATTGGGGCAGGCTCACAGGGACTCACCAAAACCATTCTCATTCCCAGGACGTCAAATACCTGTGATGCCGATGCACAAGGCACCTGTATGAGACGCACTGGGCTTTCAAGTACAATGTAAACCCACCAGCTCAGAGAAAGTGGTCAGGGAGTGTACTGGCGTAGTATAAAGAGCCAAAAAGCACACATAGGGCGGGCAAGAGGGGAGGGGGATGGGTCCAACAAACACAGAGCTTTCATCCAGGAGACCGCTGTTCGTGTCCCGTGCATTAAGTTTCACTTTCACGTCACGATCAGCTGATCATTCGTGTCCCGTATTCACAACGTTCAGTTTCATTTTCACTTTACAAACTTAGTAAGCTTCTCTGTGCGTAAACAAGCTCAGATTACAACACACACAGAGGGAGAGAGACTTCATTCTCTGCTCAGGTAGACATTACTCCTCTATATCTTTACATAAACAATAGTTGTTGATGATATGTTAATGCTGTGAATTAGAAATGTAGCACCTTTAATGTTGGTGAAACAGAGGAGGATTGTTTGTGCAGCTTTTGGCAGCCATGGAGGTCAGTCCTACACAAAGTAAGAGACGTATGAGCAGATGGGCTCTGGGTCTATTACTGGACTCCACGGGATAAAGAATAAACCACTTCACTATTCACGCTCTCAGATATAGATATGTAGTGTGAAGGAATTTAATATAAAGCAAAACAAAAACAAACCCTAGACCTGTTAATCTCTTAAACATGCTCTTCTTTCAGTGTTAAACTCCCAGCAGGATGTTACATAAAGCACTGCTAACATTACTCGTTTACCTTGTTACTCACCTGGTTTCTGGTCCACATGCAGACAAAACAGTGTGACCAGGACTTCCTGCCTATTTCTACTTCCTGGTTCCACCATGTTTGAGGCGAGGGGAAACCACTGTGTGTCTGATGTTTGTCATGTCTGGTATTTTCCTGAAGCTACAGGATACATGGTTAATTAGATTTACTAACTATTTAGTTACTTCTGGACAATTTTCTAAAATTACTTTTTTATAGTCATCAGTTATCCGTCTCTGTGTAGGTACAGTATATACTGAACTCCCCCACAGGTGGTTCAGTCTTCTCCAAATGGTTACCAGTCGGGTATATAAGGGTGTGGGTGTTGCTGCTGCATAGTGAGACAATGAATTTAACGAATGATTCAAATATTTAATTGTGATTATTTGCATGATTGTCCATAGTTCACAAATTAATTGCATATTTTTTATCGGTTCAAAATGTACCTTAAAGAGACTGTTTGTAACTTTTTACATGTAAAAATCTACCGGGTCGGTTTCCCATGCACGCTCGCGTGTGGCCAGAGTCTCTGCTCCTCTGCCTGCCTGCCTTCACTCAAACACCACGCACGTTCTCGCTGTCTCGCTCCACCTCTACACGTGCATGCTGCTCACTCCACACTGCAGAAGAGTTAGTTTAGCTCTGAGAATATCTAGTGAATGTACAGTGGACGTTTGTGCAGAAATAACTGCTGCAGCTCCTCCAGACCAACAGAGGTTTCCCGTGTCTTGACGGAGCTCCGCAGCGAGTTACGTTATCGTCTCTGACCAGGTGCCGGTGTCTCCCTGCGTCTGCAGTCGGAGACGATAACGTTTCTCTTCCTGCTTCAGCCCCGTAGGCTGAGGCAGGAAAAGCCAACACTAGGATCAGCATTGATTCATGGAGAGACCTTCGTCTGGTCAGCTAACATTACTGCCAAGCAGCTGAAATATAGAGTGATATTGTGGTTTTAGCTGACGTGTGTCTCCTCACTGTGTTGAGCGATGCTCCTTCATGTCTATTTAGAGCGAGCAAGCGCGAGCAATAGGACGCTGACTTTCGATTACTTAACGGCCACAGGTGTCTCTGTTAACAAGCATTTCTGAAAGTTACAAACAGTCCCTTTAAAGGAAGATTTGTAGTATTAAGTATTTAATAGGCAGACGATTTAATAATGTTATGTAAGTATTTAATACTCTTATCAACATGGGAGTGGGCAAACTGCAGCCCAACAGGCAACAACAGCTGTCAGTGTGTCAGTGTGTTGACTTGACTATGACTTGCCCCAAACTGCATGTGATTATCATAAAGTGGGCATGTCTGTAAAGGGGAGACTCGTGGGTACCCATAGAACCCATTTGCATTCACATATCTGGAGGTCAGAGGTCAAGGGACCCCTTTGAAAATGGACATGACAGGTTTTTCCTCGCCAAAATTTACCAGAAGTTTGGAGCGTTATTTAACCTCCTTCATGACAAGCTAAAATGACATGGTTGGTACCGATGGATTCTTTAGGATTTCTAGTTTTATATGATACCAGGATCTTCTCTCTAGCTTTAAAAGTGAGCGTTAATGCGTTAAAGAAATTAGTGGTGTTAAAAGGACTTTGAGTTAACGCGTTATTATTGTGTTAATTTTGACAGCCCTAAAATAAACCTAACATCTCCGCCACTGTCGGAGTTACCGCCGGTACCGGGCAGTTGATTGTCTTCGCGCGCACACTTTTGCGGGGAAGGTATCAAGTATTTTCAAGTCAAAAGTCCAAGTGAAGTCACGAGTCATTGCTCTTAAAGTCCAAGTCTTGTTTCATTTTGTCAAATCGAATCTAAAGTCATCAAAGTTGTGACTCGAGTCCACACCGCTGCCAGATGGTCACATAATTGAACAAATATATGTGTTGTATCGGCAACTAAATCCAGGTTTATTACAGTAACTTGTGCAATCAATAAAAATTCTTCCACTTCAATACTACAACAACCCACAGAAGATGTGACTCTGAGCTCCAGGTTCACTGACAAACTGCTTCAAATGTCATCAGTCACCAGATACAACACCAGCACCGACGCTGCGTTTCAGACGTCACCGAGGATAGAAACAAGTCTCCTAGCTGCCGTATCAGCTGCAACATCATTAATCTTAAGTTAACGGCCAACACGGACTCTGCATGTACCTTGTTCATCTCTCTTTGTCCCCATCGCTGTTGACTCTTCGTCTTCTGCTTAGTGTTAGTCTAGTTTGACAGTTACAGTCTCTGACAGCGCCTCTGTTTTGTCTCGTGCCAATGAGGCTCTATTCAGTGTAGTAAAGCTGACAAACAGAGGGGTGCAGATGGATTGACGGATGATGAAAGGGATGGAGAGAGACGGATAAAGGGAGCGCTGAGACAGGAGGGTCATGGAGGCAAGGTGACCCAGAAGATGAGTGAAGGTGTGAGATTGCGTTTAGTAAACAAGAATACGAGCGTGCACATGTGTCAGAGCGACTCTAATCCTTCCTACAACTCTGGCTGTGTGGGCGTTGAAGCAGGAGGAAACCTGTCCAGAGTCGATAACGTTTAGATCTGATGATGTTACGCTCATGTCAGGTTTAAGCCAAAATAGTAAAGGAACAGAGAGGAGAGGGAATATTTCTGGCTAAGAGGTACTTTCGAGAGATGATCTGTAGATAGAGATTTTACATAACTCACTCATCCAATAGCAGATTCGACACTCTGCTGTGTTCAATAATAGCCCGGGGAGAAAACCTCACTGTCTATCACGATCTTTCCTCCTTTAGCAGAAGACTCAGGGTGCTGAGAGGCGTTTTCTTCTTCAACAGCAGCAGCAGGAGTAGAGCTGTTTGTTCTTTGTATAGAGACACGGTGGTCTCGGACTTGAAGTATCTGTTCTCACCTCCATGTTCTTTTATCTTAAATATTGAATTTCAGCTAAAGGCCAATACCAGCGAGAGAATACAAGCATATCAAATAAGTACATTTCACTCTGCTTTTCCTTTTACAACTTTCTATTCAGCTCTGTCTCCTACAAAATTACATCATTTTGTAGGAGACAGAGCTGTTCTGTCTATTAATGAGCATCAAATGGGTTTTCCAGACCTACATGGTGACCCTAAAGGATCTGAAGAAGTTCCAATCACCCGGCGTGGCTCACGCTGGATAAAGGTTATGCAATATATCTTCCCTGCAGTTGTTTTAGTTTTGGTTGCACAGCCGTCGGTGTTTTGGTGCTGCTGCTGAAACTATTTTTGAGCAGAATGAAGCTCTGTCTCTACACCAACGTATCCTCATACATCATATCATATCATATCCTATTTTTCATGCATTCTCCTACGAATGTCCAGCAACACGAGCGATCAGAGCGCCTGCAGTGCAGAACCTGGTTCTTGGTTAGGTTTAAACAGAGATTGTGGTTTGGGTTAAAATATGTATGTTTGTTGCGTAACTAATGTTCGTGGCATTAGTTAAGTCATAAGTTAAATTGAGTCAACGTTGACTTTAGGTTTCACATATGACCCCGTCCATCCACCCCGACCTCCTCCCTACGCGGACTTCGTTGCTCTTTATACTACGTCACCTGACTTCCTGAGACGAATTATAGTGTATTACTTTTCGTAGGTAAAAATACAAGCAGCGAAAAAAACTGAAAACTGAACTGAACAAACTGAATTTCTATCGTTTGCTAAATCTCTGAAAAGTGGTGAACTCTGGACTCTTTATTTCCGGCGAATGTTATTGGGACTTGCTTTTGATTATCTTACACTTAACTCCCCAGACCAACTTTGTCTGAACCAATCCGACAGCATCCAATCAAGTTTCAGGGGAAAACCATGAAGAAGATCTAACGTTACGTTACTGAGCACCAGATGGATCCAGTTACTCTGCTGATAAAATGGCATTACATTTGGTGAAGAGCGCATTATGGCTTGATTAGAACTCGGGAATTGAGTGCAAAGACTTGGTCCCATCTCTGGTAGCCTTTACCCGGTGAAATGTCAGGAAGGTATAGAAAATAGATACCGCCCAAGCCTAGTATTCCAGCTTGAATTGATTAACTGTCAATATATTTTTATTTTATTTTATTTATTTTATTTATTTTATTTATTTTATTTATTTTATTTATTTTATTTATTTTAATTAATATTTTAATACATTTACAAATTTTGCTCTGGTCTCTTCTCTTAGTTTGTTTTCAACATAATACTGTATTAACTCAATGAAATGTACTGAAGCAAATGTAAATCTGACACAAAAAGGCAATCTATTACCTTGGCCGGTTAGTCACAAAGTTAGTTTCGGACACTGTTTAGGTTAAAGCTGCACTAATCACTATTTTTATATTACAATAGTAAGTACTAAAGTCCTTCTCCTGGAGTATAGAATCGGTCTGTATGGATACAGCCGACATGTACCTGCTTCCCTTATATATGCACTTCACATTTAAACATATATCTGTTGTAGTTGTCATGAGTTCGACTTTCAAAAGTAGAATAAGCTTAATTTTCCTTGATCCACTGAACAAGGAGCCAATAAGGAGAGCAAAGGTCTCCGTCTCAGCAGGACACAGTGAATAAGCCTCTCTCCGTCTGTCCTCTGTAGGTCCTTTATCAACAGTGACTGAGCAAAGCAAACACAGTTATTATTACATAGAGATGGAGATGCTCCAGGGCCTGGGGGGGGGGGCATCTCTGTTCTGTGTTTCACTTTGGTTTCAGCCTCGTCCGTCAGTCAAACGTCAGCATGTAGAATCTGAACGGCTCTGATTCTGAGAGATTCGGGGGCCTGATGGGGACGAGTTATTCCAGAGGGGGGAAAAGTTAAACTATCAGACCTTTAAGGACTCGGGAATGACTCTAATTAATTCTAATCAAGTCCATTTGAAAGGCTCCTAATTAGGTTTACTCCTACGCTGCAGATTTGGATGAAAATGGCCACAAATCGAATCTCGTCCTTACAAATTACAATTGTTGGCTTTTCAGAGGAAGTCAAAGTAAACAGCGAGGAGTTCTTCAACCTCAGACTGCAGGATCTCCGGCACCAGTTGTACTTTCATGTCATATTTGAAAGGATGCTTCACTTTTTTAGAAGTCTTTCACCATTTAGAAAACACACGATTTGTATAAATCACCTCTGACCGTTCATTAATGCTCAAGAATGAGATGAATATAGTGGATCAAACTCTGATTTATGTATTATTATATTTGGATCCAACGCTGAGATGTTGCTGATTGGACAAACACGTCATCTGTGATGAGTGATGGATCATTTTCTTTGGAGGAATAAAGAAAATCAATGGTCAATCTGTTTACCTCATAAAACATTAACAATCATCCATGGAATATTTGAATGAACGAATATGAAATAAAGCTGGTTCAGTGAGCAGGTTAAGGATCACTGGGACCAAATTACAAGTTTTATTTTGCATCTAGACAACAAAAAAAAATTTGATTTTGACCCAACAGGACTAATCGTGACATTTAATATCATAATCTCAGGTTAGGATTGTAAGGTGTAAGAAGATGGACTGAATGGGGCGACCGGGCAAGCAGAGGCCCAACATGACACAACATGACCTCAAAAACACACTAAGAGACACAACATGGCCACAAAGAGACACAAAACGACAGAGAGATGCGTAACGACTACAAAGAGACACAAAACAGCCACAAAGAGATACAAAACTACTACAAAGAGACACCACATGGCCACATATATGACACAACATGACCACACAGAGACACACAGAGACACACAGAAACACACAGAGACACAAAGTCTCATAATCCGCCTAGTTTAATATTTGGTGTCAGTCTGGGCTTCATCCATCCTAGACTGTCTGACATGCATCTTCTGTCCGGTCCAGCCCGGTCCGGTTCGGTCTTTGGGGTCTTACCTGTCTGTCAGGTGCTCTGCTCCTCAGCGGGTACCGAGCCTGCGGTCTCCGGGGCTTCCAGACCCGCCCACCGGCTCTCCGGTGGTCCAGAGCCGCTCACCTGTCTGGAGGAGGCTGCTGGGTACCGGTCTGATGGGTGCCGGTCTGATGGGTACCGGTCTGCGGAGCTGGATCTGGATCTGGATCTGGGAGGAGACTGGAGGAGGAACAGCAGCGTCTCATCCAGCGGAGAGGAGGAGGACTCCATGTTCACATCCACAACATCAACATCCCGACTACAAGAGCTGTCCGCCGGATACCGGATCAGGATCTGAGAGGTCTGGATCAGGATCCGGGTCTATGTGGAGCTCTGGAAGCAGTCAGGACATCCGGTACTCTGATCAGAGGTCTGCTGGTCTGAACGCTGCTGATCCTCCACTGACCAGAATACACCTCTCTCTCTCTCTCTCTCTTCTCTCTCTCTCTCTCTCCCTCTCTACCTCTCTCTCTCTCTGTCTCTTCTCTCTCTCTCTCTCTCCCTCTCTACCTCTCTCTCTCTCTGTCTCTCTCTCTCTCTCTCTCTCTCTCTCTCTCTCCCTCTCTACCTCTCTCTCTCTCTGTCTCTCTCTCTCTCTCTCTCTCTCCCTCTCTACCTCTCTCTCTCTCTGTCTCTCTCTCTCTCTCTCTCTCTCTCTCCTACCCCCTCTCTCTCTCCTCTCTGTCTCTCTCTCTCTCTCCTCTCTCTCCCTCTCT
>NC_133797.1:41005963-41045963 GCF_043250625.1 Sebastes fasciatus
ATTAGATTTAATTAAAATCGCCTCCAGCCCGTCAACCCGCTGAACTTAAAGATCTACATTCAGCAAACTGTGACAGTTTTTAATATCCAAATTACGCAGCCCACCGATCAATGCAGACGATAACTGCTGACTCGGACCAATTCAATATCCTCTCTTCTGATAGCAATCGACAACAAATGCAGCATTATGACTGGGACAACAATGGGATAAAGGGAGTTGTTTAAGAGTGAGTTAGCGGCGGTGAGAGTCAGGATGACATCAGGAGAAAATCCACCGGAGTTTGCTGAAACTGGTGGCTGCAAGCCAAGCGGCCCAAGTAGTAGCCAGGCCTGGGGAGACATGATGAGTTATACGCCACTAAATCAGACCCACATCCAGCTGACTCCCCAACTTCTGCTCCGTCATCAGCACACACACAAACACTTAATGTGTGCATGTGTTGTAGAGGAGGGAGATGAGAGGCTGGAGGGGGATAGACCTCAGTCACATGTAACAGCAGATGAGGGAAACCTCTCACCGGATCGATGTCTGCTGATGTGTGTGCTACAGAACACATGAATGCACACCATAAAAACTCCAATATGGAGGAAATCTGTGCCAGAGGCGCTTCTAGGTTCAGACCTTTGAGACGGCTCAGCCGCTATAATGACAATGTGACATTTCTACACTCGAGGTAGATTGCAAAACGTGGATAAATATATTACTCAGTGCTTTTTTTTTATTGGGCATCAACCTCACGTTTACATATTTTTTGTAAAAAAAAACGTGGGACTCAGCTGCGACGGAGCCGTGCAGACAGCTGCTGACCAGATTAAAGCTGTAGTACGTGAGATTGGAGCAAATATGATTAAAAAAATGTATTTCTATAAAAAAGCAACACCTGAAAAAAATCACGTTCCTTCTGTGTCCTCCGGTGCTCCTAACGGCATCGGCAAGATTTCACAGACCGGACGAAAACAAGCAGTAAGAGCTGATCTGAGGTCTGCTGTCCAGCTGCCGTCTATGAGAGCCGGCTGTCAATCACTCGTGAACTCCGACCAAACGGTCAAACTAGGCTGATCAAATATTAATCAATATTCTGTTACGTTAATGTCTATTTCTCTCCTCAGATGTTTTCAGAATCATCTTGTAGTGTACTGTTTAACTGTAAAATTAAAAAGTTTGTGACGCGGCCGCCATTGTGAAATCTGTTGAAGGAACGCCAAGATCTGGTCACATGACCGGAGCACAGCCAATAGGAACGCTCTCTCTCTGAAATGACCTGTGATTGGTCAAAGTCTCCCGTCACGGACTAGATTTACTAAAGCCTGAAAACAGAGCCATGAGGAGGAGCCTCCAGTCTGGACATGCACGGGGTGCACGGGAATGACTGAAATGTCTTTTTACCGTGTTGCAGTAAACGGGCATTTGCGGCGATAGTGATTGGTGACCTTAAAAAGAAAGTGGGACATGGCTGTAAAGTAGGGGGGCCAATGGCCCCTTGGCCCTCCTATTTCCGGCACCCATGGTCTGGGGGTCATCTCCCAGGAGATTTTGAGCATCAAACACTCAATTATTCAATTATTATGGTGAAATAAAGTAAATGTAACTGAACGAGCACCTTTACTGGGAGAGACATTAGTGTTTGCTTTTAAGACACTTTGTTATTTAGCACGAAATCAGATTGGAGCTTCAGAAAAATACGAGAATCCAAGATTTAATTTGATAAAACAGTAAATACTACTACATATTACTGTTACATCGTATTAACATGTTCTTCCAATGACAAATAGAAGCAAGCAGCTCCTTTAAAATCCTACAACTTTATTTATGACATCCTGCAACAGATTTCATCAACAAACAAACTTAGAAAAGGTTGATAAGAGAAAAACATGAGAGCGCAGTAAAAGATGTCTCCGTCTTTGACGTAGTGTCCTCGTTACTGTCCAACCCCTCCTGGTCATGTGTCTCCTCTTTCCTTCTCCGTCTATCATATTATCTTCCTTTCCGTCTCTGGTTTTCCTCAACGATGAGGGCCAGAGGGGCCAATCAGCTGTTTCGTCACCAACGCCGGCATCCACCGATTCTACGCTCTTCTGCGATTGGCCCTCGGTTACCATGGCGGTGACATCGGCTGTGGGTTCTGGAGGTAGGACATCACAACTGCTGAGATGGACAGCCTGCAGGCGGCACAGAGAACGGGAGGAGATCTTAGTTTTAAAGTCAAACTGAAACATCTTACCTCCGTTTAATGAATTTCGTGGTAATCCATACATGTTGGAGAAAATGCGTAATTTATTATGGCATTTATTGCAAGTAAAGAAAGCATTGAGTAAAGAATTAACACATTTTTAGGTTGTAGCAGCTCAGTGGCATCTTATGAAACTAGAAAACCTGATGAATCCATCGGTACCAACATGTCATACTAGCTTGTCGTAAAGGAGGTTAAATAACGCTCCAAACTACATTATGGTGAAGAAAAACTGTCATGTCCATTTTCAAAGGGGTCCCTTGACCTCTGACCTCCAGATCAGTGAATGTAAATGGGTTCTATGGGTACCCACGAGTCTCCTCTTTACAGACATGCCCACTTTATGATAATCACATGCAGTTTCGGGCAAGTCATAGTCAAGTCAGCACACTGACACACTGACAGCTGTTGTTGCCTGTTGGGCTGCAGTTTGACATGTTATGATTTGAATGTGTTGTTAATTGATTTACAATAATAAATATATACATACATTTGCATAAAGCAGCATATTTGTCCACTCCCATGTTGATAAGAGTATTAAATACTTGACAAATCTCCCTTTAAGGTACATTTTGAACAGATACAAAATGTGCGATTAATATTTTAATCAATTGACAGCCCTAATTTGTATCTTTCAGGACCTTCGCCTCGCACAGATGCCATCCTTACCATCCTAACGACATTCAGATGGCGGCTGACGTTACCACGGTTTAACACTCCACTATTTCCACGAGTTTAAATGTATGACTTTATTATCTCGAAGATTTGTGAGTTATTTCTCTGAATATGTAAAAAACACACTCCAATTCAACAAGATATTTTGCTGACGTATTATGAAACGATGACGTATTATCATGTCTGATCAGCAGCGATGCAGGTAAAGAGAGTTAATCCCTGAGCCATGAGAAGCCACTGAAGGAATGAAGGCAGCTTCACCTGATAACCCAGATGACATACCTGCCCTCCACGGCTCTTCCATCCTGTATCGGCACTCACCTTTGTTTAATAACTACGGGATTCTTACATCATATCTTGGCTATTAACAAATGTCCTAAAACTGGCCTTGAACCAGCTTCTTCTGTGCACACCAGGCCGGCGCATTAAGTTCACTGTCTGACATTACTTGCTGAGCCAAACATTTCACGTTACTAAACTATGAGTGCATCATGCTCGTCTTTAATACGACCTCATCTAGACGATGGACCACGAGGTTTTTTTCCTCATTGCAAATGTGTCTGCGAGGCCTGGACGGGTGCCCTACTGTAGTACTCTTTTATAAGCAAATGGAAGTGTACCACCCCTGGAGGTCACACAGTTAAAAGCTTTTGGACATTAGAGTTGGCTCATCTAAAGTCTCAGTGGCAGACAGAAGAGAGTCTAACCTACAGATTTAAAGCTGAATAATTCACGTTAGTCCCTTTAGTAGCCCGTTCCTCTGCAACAGAGAGGAGAGACACATCCCCAATACCAGACAGTAAAGATATAGGTATTCAAGTTCAACATACATTAGTGTAACAATGGTTCACAATGAGGACACACATAGTAGTGCATCCTGTATGCATCAACACATGGTGGCGTATACTCACATGAAGCTGCTCATCATCTGTTTGGTGTCCTCCGAGCTTCTGGAGTTTGCAAAGCTGATGAAAGAGCAGTAGACTGCGATCCAGGCACACCACTTCAGCTGAAACACACAGGTTACAGAAGGTTAGCTGCACACGCTCGTGTTGTTAAAGGCCAACATGTAAATCTATATACTTTGAAGATAGATGAAGACTTGGGAGACAGCTGGACAACAGCATAGTTAGTGATAAATGGCACTGAATCAACGAGTACATGATGACCTTCAGTTCAAAATGGTGTCATTTGGAAACTGCCCGTATCCCGGCCAGTATACAAAGACGCGTAACGTGGTGGATCAAACAGGGTCTGAAATTTATTTCTTCCTCACCTGCCACTGAACATTTCTACCGGGCACTCAATTTTTTTGTCTGCCACTTTTGAAATCTATGTAGAACGCTTTAGATATGTTAAGACAGTAGAAATATGGAATATATCATGAAACCTTAAAGCTAGAGTTGTTATATTTGTTGAAATTTTCGTTACACCCCGACAGCAATCAATAAATCCAATGCTCTGACAAAAAAAAGACGCAGGACTGTAAACCCGTCAAATGATTTTATGCGGCTCAAATATCTTAATATAATATTTCTTATTATAAGGAAAGCCATGGTGACCTGAAATTTGTGCCTGCCACAGCCAACATTTACCCTGTATTTGGCAGGTGGCAGGTGTTGATTTCATTCCCTGGTATCATCCCTACAAAATTCCCAAACAGGACAACACAACTCCAAAGATAAAGATATTCTGAAGTCAAGTACATCTGTACAGCACGTTCAATAACAACTGGAGCTGACCAAGTGCTGTACGAGTTAAAGTGAACAGCGAGTAAAATATCATCAACAAAATAACAATAGAATGCAATGGATAAAATACAATGCAAACAGAATAAAACTTGCCAGAGCAATTTATAAAAAATAAGAGTTTACTAAAACATTATAACCACTAAGAGCAAAGGCCATTGAGAATAAGTATGTCTTGAGGTGTGTCTTAAAAGTGTCAATGGAGGAGGAACATTTGATAGAACGCAGAAGATTATTCCAAAGCTTTGGAGCTCCCTTACCCACTAGCCTCGATCGTGAAACAGTTCAAAGCAATTGTCCTGAGTATATAAGAGGCCTAGAGCTGGACTAGGGGCAGAGAAGTTCTGTACAGGAATGCCATCCCGTGTATGGGTTCTAAAACCTTATACACTCTCACAATTAATTCATGTTTATTTCTGATTTATGACTAGAAGAACTTGACACACAGTGCTGAGCTGCATCTCAAATTAATCTTCAGGTTCCAGCTTTCAGATGATGTTCACCACTTCTATGTGACATCTACCGTTGACCTGCTATCTCCCCCTAAAGACCCCTGGACCCCCCTAAAGAAGACTAAACCGGCTCTATTGTGGATCTCAGAGGGTTAAGTAAATGATGGATTATTGGACTGTTGCACCACATGAGCCTGCTGCTGTCCCCTCTTTGTTTCCTGTATTGTGTCCTTAGAGCTGAAAGTCAAAAGCTGCCCTTCATCCTTTCATCTGAAAGGTGAGTTTACCTTTAATCTTCTAAATGGAGAGATTGGGCTGGACCAAGGTCTACCATTCACCCCTTTAGAGTGGACACACAATCACATGTAGACGTACACAGAGGCAGAGGACAAGGGAGAGAGGAGAGGTTTAATGTGAGGCTGTGTGTGTGTGTGTGTGTGTGTGTGTGTGTGTGTGTGTGTGTGTGTGTGTGTGTGTGTGTGTGTGTGTGTGTGTGTGTAGGTCACCTTGAGCATCAGCCCACACATGCTGAAGATCATGCCGAGCAGGTTCATGTAGTCAGGCGTGGGGTCCTCCAGAGTGGGATTGGCCTCTGTGCTTGGAGGCTTGTACCTGCAACACCACAAACATATTACAACCAAAAACAACCAATAACCAAGATAACAAGCACTGACTTCTGTCTGCACTGTTACACCACTGGCCCTATGTTACTATTACTACTACATATCACATTACACCCATAGGTGCTTGTTTATCACCACCGTGCTGCTATAACAGCCTCCACCTATCTGGACAGGTCACCACATTTCAGAACCTGGCTGCAGGGATTTACTGAAGTCTTACCACGGAGGATTAGGGCAGGATAAAGAAATCTGACATTTCGAGAATAGAGTCGTAGTATTAGAGAATAAAGTCATACTTCCGGTCCAGATTTCAAAGTAAAAGACGGTGCGTGTGGTTTCAGATCCATGATTTGTGATTAAGGAACAGAACAGTAGTTTAATATTTAGATTTAGTACTTCATAGACTACTTACTCAAATCCTGTGAACTACCTTTACTGTGTACTTCTTCAGTAATCCCCTTCCAGACAACAATAAGCCTTTCTGTTTCAATTTAACGTGGGATAAAACACTTTGTTTCCATAAGTAGTTTATGATGTTAGCTGTTAGCCTGTTAGCTGTTAGCCTGTTAGCTGTTAGCCAGTTAGCTGTTAGCTTGTTAGCTAGATAGCTGTTAGATAGTTAGCTGTTAGCCTGTTAGCTTGTTAGCTGTTAGCCTGTTAGCTTGTTAGCTTGTTAGCTGTTAGCCAGTTAGCTGTTAGCTTGTTAGCTAGATAGCTGTTAGATAGTTAGCTGTTAGCCTGTTAGCTTGTTAGCTGTTAGCCTGTTAGCTAGATAGCTGTTAGCTAGTTAGCTGTTAGCTAGTTAGCCTGTTAGCTAGTTAGCCTGTTAGCTACTTAGCTGTTAGCTACTTAGCTGTTAGCCTGTTAGCTACTTAGCTGTTAGCGGTTAGCTACTTAGCCTGTTAGCTGTTAGCCTGTTAGCTTGTTAGCCTGTTAGCTTGTTAGCTGTTAGCCAGTTAGCTGTTAGCTTGTTAGTTAGATAGCTGTTAACAATAAGCCTTTCTGTTTCAATTTAACATGGAATAAAACACTTTGTTTCCATAAGTAGTTTATGATGTTAGCTGTTAGCTAGTTAGCCTGTTAGCTGTTAGCCAGTTAGCTGTTAGCTTGTTAGCTAGATAGCTGTTAGATAGTTAGCTGTTAGCCTGTTAGCTTGTTAGCTGTTAGCTTGTTAGCTTGTTAGCTGTTAGCCAGTTAGCTGTTAGCTTGTTAGCTAGATAGCTGTTAGATAGTTAGCCTGTTAGCTTGTTAGCTGTTAGCCTGTTAGCTTGTTAGCTGTTAGCCTGTTAGCTAGATAGCTGTTAGCCTGTTAGCTAGTTAGCCTGTTAGCTAGTTAGCCTGTTAGCTTGTTAGCTAGATAGCTGTTAGCTACTTAGCTGTTAGCCTGTTAGCTGTTAGCCTGTTAGCTACTTAGCTGTTAGCCTGTTAGCGGTTAGCTACTTAGCTGTTAGCCTGTTAGCTACTTAGCTGTTAGCCTGTTAGCTGTTAGCCTGTTAGCCTGTTAGCTGTTAGCATGGCTAATAGCGGTTAGCTAGGTTAATCCCATCGGTATCATCTTGTAGTGTTGTGTATTAAATCACCGTAAGATCTTATTGTGTCGCCTCGGGTCCGCCGTGTTGTTGGTAGTCATCATTTCCCGGGTAAAAGAGGGTATCAGTGTAATAAAGAGATTAATCTGAACTCAGAGGAGCTAACGAAGCTCAGCAGCTTCTTCATGAACAGAGCAGAGCCGTGTACTCATATCCGGTGAGTTTCAAAACAAAAGCGCAATGTAACGCAAAGGCCAGGATTAAACTAGGGGGAAGGTTTTCAGACTTTTATTTTGACAGGAGTATTTCTGATCCCAGAGTGCATTGCGCGTAGCAGCCAACATGGTGGCTGAACTGAATGAATGAAGCTGTTGATGTTATAAACTCATCACAAACTCATCATATCTACTATTATTATGAATATTAACGGCACCACGAGGACAAATATGGCACTCCACTGAAGCTGAACTCGGATAAAACGGTTCAAGTAAGTTAAATAAGTAGCTAAGTAGCACAGAAAGGTAACAGCATAACAATGTTAGCATAACATGCTAATTCTGTTAAAACCAGTAACTGTTAAAACCAGTAACTGTTAAAACCAGTAACTGTTAAAACTAGTAACTGTTAAAACTAGTAACTGTTAAAACTAGTAACTGTTAAAACCAGTAACTGTTAAAACCAGTAACTGTTAAAACCAGTAACTGTTAAAACTAGTAACTGTTAAAACCAGTAACTGTTAAAACCAGTAACTGTTAAAACCAGTAACTGTTAAAACCAGTAACTGTTAAAACCAGTAACTTAAAACTAGTAACTGTTAAAACTAGTAACTGTTAAAACCAGTAACTGTTAAAACTAATAACTGTTAAAACTAGTAACTGTTAAAACCAGTAACTGTTAAAACCAGTAACTGTTAAAACTAGTAACTGTTAAAACCAGTAACTGTTAAAACCAGTAACTGTTAAAACCAGTAACTGTTAAAACCAGTAACTGTTAAAACCAGTAACTGTTAAAACTAATAACTGTTAAAACTAGTAACTGTTAAAACCAGTAACTGTTAAAACCAGTAACTGTTAAAACCAGTAACTGTTAAAACTAGTAACTGTTAAAACCAGTAACTGTTAAAACCAGTAACTGTTAAAACCAGTAACTGTTAAAACCAGTAACTGTTAAAACTAATAACTGTTAAAACTAGTAACTGTTAAAACCAGTAACTGTTAAAACCAGTAACTGTTAAAACTAGTAACTGTTAAAACCAGTAACTGTTAAAACTAATAACTGTTAAAACCAGTTATACTGGTTATACTACAGTACTTACTTTGGAAAAATATGATTTTACATAATTTTGGTGAATTTTTTAATGGGAAAAATATTCAATAACTTCAGTCTTGTACAGTGTAGCACCACCAAAATCACTTCACTCTTCATGGTTGAGACCAATGTTATGTGTCCAGCTCGGAGGACGGCTCGTTTTGATTAAAATGAGGTTGTAGCTCGTTGTCTGCCTTACTACTGTTAGAAAGAGACATCTTTTATGTTTTAACAACGTTTGGCTTATGAGTTATTGATCCGGGAAGTTCAAATATGTGAATATCTTTCCAACTTTACCAAACTACTGAACTGACTAACTGTCATGAAGGGGGAGTTGGTAGTGTATCTCACATCTTTGTGTTTTTCCACTCAGGTTATGTGATGGCGTTCCCTGAGCCCAGACCTCAGGCTCCTCAGCTCCCTCAACACCTGCTCAGGACCATCGACTGTCAGCAAGGAGCCGTCAGGGCTGTCCGCTTCAACGGTGAGAAAGAACCAAACATATTTATCACCATAATGTTGATGAGACTGTTGAGATATGGACATGAAGTAGCTTGCATTTAATGAGAAATATCTGGTTTAAACTGATGTCCAAGATTTGAGGGGGATTAATAAAGAGTTATCTTATCTTATCTTATCTTATCTTGTGTGAACTCTCCATGTGAGTCATCACGAGTCATCCATGACATGTCATTAGCTTATACCTGCCTCTGTCTCGTGTCTCTCCTGCTCGGTCAGCTGACGGGAACTACCTGCTGTCTTGTGGCAGTGACAAATCTCTGAAGCTGTGGAGCGTGAGCCGAGGCACGCTGCTGAAGACGTACTGCGGCCACGGATACGAGGTTCTGGATGCCGATGGGTGAGAGAATCGTCACAGCCTCCTCCTCCTCCTCCTCCTCCTCCTCCTCCTCCTCCTCCTCCTCCTCCTCCTCCTCCTCAGGAAGGAGGCTGATTCAGCAATATAGCATCACGCTGCACGATAAATGAGTTTAAGTTGTAAGCACATGAAGAAAGAGTGTTTTGTCTCTCATTGGCTGTTTCAACAGTTCCTTTGACAACAGCCAGCTGTGCTCCTGCAGCTCGGATAAGACTGTGATCCTGTGGGATGTCGCCACGGGCCAGGTCACACGCAAACTCAGAGGTCACGCTGGGGTCAGTTCTGCTGTCTCCGTACTTTTGGTTTATTTGTTCTTTCTTTCAGTTTTTGATATCTCACTCATACATGTTCTGCTCACAGAAAGTCAACTGTGTCCAGTTCAACGAGGAGGCAACCGTCATCTTGTCTGGTGAGTCTTCACCCGTGTAAAACGTCTACAATACATAATTCAGTATACACTGTGTGAAATATCTTGGATAGTCGACGTGTATTATGTGAAATATCTTGCCACTTGAACATTGAGTTGTCTTTGTTTGTTTCTTAGTCTGTATTATTGATGTTAAATTGTGACCAACTCATCAACACTGGTACTGATCATCAACTGATTCTAATCGTGTCAATAAATGTGTATTCTAATTTATTTATGGTGCATGTGTGTGTTTTCTGTGTTTTTCTCCTCATCCAGGGTCCATAGACGGGACAGTCCGGTGCTGGGACACCAGGTCCAGAAGATTCGAGCCCATCCAGGTTCTAGACGAGGCTACGGACGGCGTCAGCAGCCTGAAAGTGATGCAACACGAGCTGCTCACCGGGTCAGCACAGTAAACATTTCACCATGAAAGACAATATAAGTCATCTACAGTGTTGGAGTTAATCTTAAGATTATATTGATTACAAATCTCTTACAGTATATCTCCTGCTCACTCAGACTGCAGCTTAGTTTAGATTTGTACTGGAAGCAAAGAAAGACGTTGAGCCTCGTACGAGGTGAGCCACGTCAGATTCAGGAAACGCTCCTAACTTCAGATAACTGCGTAAACATGATGAACGCCACACGTGTGTAAATGAGCGCTTGTTCATGAAAAATTGTAAATTAGCATAATTAACACCCCAATGATACCATTATAAGGCTATGCGTCCTGCCCCATTCATCTGTAAGTCAGCTACGACGCGCCCGGTTCCACTTCCTGTTGACCTTATTATATAGACACAAATTAACCGTCAATTAGTGCATCATTTAAGTAGTTTTGCACTTTGAGATGATCATATTGGTATTGTAGTGTTATATAATAGCATCAATGGCCAAGTTAAGTTAATGATGAGATCTTTAGGCCATATTAATACAGTTAGAATTATACTATAATTCGAATTGCAGAGTCAAACAGGATAATGTCAACATAATTATGAAGTGTAATTTATATATGATTTTCAAACTCAAAATTGCTTCAAAGTAATGAAATATAGATACGATCCATCAGTGAAAAACGTAGGTTTGGATAACAGCAGCACATGACTCCTACGACGGGTCTGGGGGACTCGTAAATAGTGTTCGGACCTGAGAGAAAAGTCACGAGAAAATGTGACAAGTTCTACAAGCCACTTAAAAGCGAACCTGTTCGTACGAGTGTTTCTTACATGAGGCCCAATGTATCCACAGTTTTATCTTCCCTTACCTTACCTCGCTACCTGTTGGACTAGATGTGTTTGAAAACAATTGAATTGTATTGAATATACTTCATTTCGAACATTTAAAAAATAAGAATAAGATTTATATGTAAAAAACAAAAACAACAAATAACGTTGAACATATAAAGTATATAAACCAACATTTCATGTCTGAAATGAAGTAGGAAGAAGCACCCACCCCACGTCTATACTAATCCATCAATACTCCATCAATCACGTAAACCAACCGTCCGCCCCGGCGTCGATCCAAAACTAAACCACGATGTTCACCGTTCAAGAATGTGAAAAAGAAAAAATACAAAATTCCTCAAATTTCAAAAACCAATTCGTCTTAATCTATCCGTCCAAGAACATTTTTAGTATATAATTATTTCTTTCTCTGCACATTGTTTGTGCAGTTAAATTCCTTCAGATCCCTGAATTTCAATGCATGTGACGGTTGACTTGTGTTGTTCAGGTCGGTGGATGGCCGAGTGCGGCGCTACGACCTGAGAATGGGACAGCTGCATGTTGACTTCATCAGCAGTAAGTGATCTTCTATTTCACGATACATGTTCAGCATTCATTAAGAGTAATAACAATAACTTTTACTGTTTTCATCGGTAGAAGTGGTAGAATATACAGAGACCGTGGAACTTGTTTGTGTGTTGCAGGTCCAATCACGTGTGTGTGCTTCAGTCAGGACGGTCAGTGCACTCTGAGCTCCAGTCTGGATTCAACCGTCCGGCTGCTGGACAAGAGCACCGGGGAGATGCTGGGAGAGTGAGTGCTGTTCAGTCTCATCTACAGTGTGGTGTACCCCCCCCGATCATGGCTTCACTTACCAGTCAACTAATCCCCAAAAAAAAGATCTAATTGTAAAACATGGCACACAGACTCCCGTTGTTATGATGTTTATTGTGTTTGTTTGTTTCACTCAGGTATACGGGACACAAGATGAAGGGCTATAAGCTGGACTGCTGCCTGTCCAATAAAGATACCCACGTTCTGAGCTGCTCTGAGGATGGTCACGTCTACTGCTGGGACCTGGTGGAGGTGAAGTGTCTGCTGACATTTATGTTCATAGTGCATTAAACATAAAGTATTTTACAGAACTTAAAGGGAACTTAAAGGGAGTTCAGGTGTTTCTCAGTGGGGTCATAAGAGCTACTTCTCCATAGTGAGTGTATTACCTACAGTAGATGGAGTTAGTAGAAGCAGACAGGAGTACCAGCACGGGAGCAAAGCAATGTACTGCTGTTTGAGTGTACGCTATATTTAGAATATTTTCACCACTTTACCTTGCCGTCAGACAGCCCTTTCCGAAGCCAACAGACTCCTTTGACAAAAACAGTAATTTTACCTCGGAAAACACAGGAGTTGCTGGTCTACCGCTGCCTCAATCTGTGAGGGTGCACTTGTCTCCAAAGTCCAGTTCGTTTGATTAGTGTGAACGCTCCGTACCGGATCATGTGTACTCGGGCACGGTAAGTCGATCTGTGCCTCGAGTACACTTGAAAAGGTGGTCTCGAGTACAGATCATGTGTACTCGGGCACAGTTCGCATCAGGTGTGAAAGCCAACTGGAAGATATATTCAAAATGTTCGATAAATAAAGTTAAAATTATAGACAATGCAGAGGAAATATCTATCATATCTCTAACATATATAAATAAAATAAAGGAAATAGAACATTGATAGATATGATAGAAAAATAAAAAAAATAATGAAAAAGTAAATAAATAAAATAATAATATTAATGTATGTATGTGTGTATATATATATATATATACATACATATATATATATATATATATATATATACACACATACATACATTAATATTATTATTTTATTTATTTACTTTTTAATTATTTTTTTTATTTTTATATATATATATACATATATACATATGTATATATATATACATATGTATATATATATATATATATAAAGAGAAAAAAAATATATATTTAAAAAGTAAATAAATAAAATAATGATAATAATGAATATATGTAGTGGGTTTCTCAAAAAATGTCAAGACTTGTAAAATGTACTCTAGGAACTATCCCTTTAAATAGACAGAAACAGACAAAAGAAGGAGCTAGTTGGCATTCAGTTCAAACGTCCACGGATACTAAACAGCTCACTTTCATACAGGACAGAAGCCTGTAACCTCCGAGTTACATCCCACCAGCACATGAAATCAATAAGTCCTCCAAAATTAGACATTCGTCCACCAAACTTCAGACAGGTATGTTCTAACGTTGTGTTAGAAACAGATATAGAAAGCGTTCTGAAAGCATGTGTTTCTTTTTCTGTCCTCCAGGGATCTTTGTCATTGAAACTGCCGGTGGGGAAAGCCGTGGTCCAGTCGTTGTCCTTCCACCACACAGACACCTGCCTCCTCACAGCAATGGAGGGACGCGTCCAGGTGTGGGGGGCGGAGCCCGAGGAGACGGAGGAGGAGGACGCCATGGCCACGTAGAGACGGTGGAAGTAGTCAGAAGCTACGTGTGCATGCTGAGAAGGTTCATTTTTGAGCAAACTATTATATTAGACAAATACCAAGAAGTTAAACACATAGTCAGACTAAAAGTAACACAGTTGAAGCTGCCAAATGCAGGAAGGACAGCTGGCAAAAGAAGAAACTCCCGATGTGCGAATGCGTAAATTAACAGGTTTATTAATTTAACGGAATACTTAAAAGTCAGATATAGTCGTCTAGATGGGGCAGTGATGTTATAAAAGCTTTCAGAGCATAATGGATGATTAGATTACAGTAGTTTATGTTATGATATTGATAATGTTGTGGCGTGTATGACTATTTCAGCCTTCTGTCAGCTGCGTCCCCGTCTCCGGCGGTGTGAAACGGACTTGAGAACAAGTAAAAAAATAAATATAAAACCATAATCCAAAGCGGTAAACACCCTCAGCATCCAGCCAGATGTCCTTCCTGCATCTGTCAGTTTAAACTGTGTTGTTTTTAGTCTGGATTATGACTGTAACGTCTTCGTCTTTGTGCAATATTATCATACGATCGGCTCACCGAGCTCTGATTGGTCAGTAGGCGGTGCAGGTTAGCTGTTCAGCATCAGTTACCATGGCGATTTACCCTTCAGTAAAAAGTGAACCACCGGCGTAGGAAGAAACACCCTGAAGGGTTAAACCTGAAGTTACCTCACTAATCCTGCTTCCTAGTCCAGGCCTCTGATGGTGGCGATCTTATTCCCACATTTAGTTTCTGTGTCTGTGAACACACGGTCGTTGGAAAGGAATAGAAATATTCTCATGTGAGCAACTTGAATAAGATCCTAACTGGAGTCTATGTGAGATGTAAGATTTAACCCTCTAGAGAGAAAAGGCTGAACATACCAGCTGACAGTCAGAGAACTGATGTTGATGTGAATCTAGTTTTAGTTCATCATAAGAGTTAACTAAATAATCCAGGAATCAGATTTTGTACGTGTGCAAAACATATATTTTTGTACAAAACCTTGAATAAACATTTTCTTGCATAAATGAATGATGTAATTTCTCTCTTGATACTAATAACACTCACTAATAACCCAACACTGGTTAGTTCTGTACAAGTTTATCTTTATTAGGAACTGCACACTCAATCAACACATTACAAAATAAGTTAATCATTATGACAAAAGAATGGAATCAAATAAATAAATAACTTATCTTACATAAATACATTTGTTTTAAAAGTGTTGACGGATAAGTCTGACTTGTAAAGAGCTTCACTCGGCTGTGTGGCGTCTGTATCTACGCAGCTTCGTACATATAATCCATTCTACTGTTAACCCCAGAATTGCACTGAAGATTTTAAATAAATACGTGTTGTCAGCTTATTTATAAAAATAGTCAAGTAGCTTGTAGTAGAATCACGTCTCCGTTCACATTTCCCCTTTTAGACCAAGAAGAGCAGCCGTATGTTTTAGCTTGACTGCTGTGGGAGTAGCTTTTTAAATGCCAAAAGTAATAAAATTCTGATCCTACTGAGGCCCATTAGATGAAGTCTAACATTTAAATCAACACAACTGGATTCACGAGGTTTTCAAAAGGAAAATAGCTTAAATTGTTTGTCACTTTGGAATAAAACTCTTCATTTACAGACATTACAATAGAAACACTCCCCGACCCTCTCACTTCCACCCTCTCAACCGTCTAGCCGACGCAACTGCAGCCCGCCGCCGACAGCTTCTCCACCTTGTGCCAGCGGTGCGAGTTATCGAGGAAGGCCATGTCCTCGTGGTGGGTGGGCCGGCAGCAGGGCGCGTTGTGCCACAGCTCCCCGGGCGCCGGTTGGGGCAGCACCCCGCTGAGCAGCAGGTTGGTCAGGGTGAGGTCGTGGTTGGAGCGAACGTGGGGACACGTCCCGCCACAGTACTTGAAGAGGACGGTCTCGTCCGAGTCGTACCCCAGTCCGAGGTTTCGAACCTGCAGCAGGATGGAGCGCAGGCCGCACTGGGAGTCCGGAGTGGAGCGACGTGACCGGACTGGGACCGGGACGATGGGATCGGGCGACGGCCCGACTCCAGAAGCTTCTGTTCGGCTGTCGTCTGCGACTGCGTCTCCGTTTCTCTCGTCTTCATTTGGTGACGAGTGTGGAGATGCTGTTTCTTGTTTCGGATCTGGAAAAGGCAGAAAGAGTTAAATATACATCTGACGGACAAAATGAATGAAAATACAAAGAGCAAGCTTTGACCCAGTCCACACTGAGACACCAGTTATTGGTCAGGTCTACAAGGTAAAGCACAAATTGAGAAACTCTCGGGAGATGGTTAACGTGAAGCATTGACCTTGAATGGTTAAGGTTAGGATCGGTTGTCGAGCAGCAAGACTTGTGAGAGTTTTTGCAAGTTCTGAAAGAGGTTTCCTTCTAGACACAACCTCAGTTATTTATAGTCTTAAATAAAAATGAATAACTTCTTAAAGGTGCAAAACAAACATCTTCTAGTAGAAACCCAAAACCTGAAAATGAGCATGATACAGTATGTCCCCTTTAAAGGTGCAGTGTGTAGGATCTGGTGGCATCTAGCAGCGAGGTTGCAGATTGAAACCAACTGAAACTTCTCCTTCTCCTTCTTCTTGGAGAGCTACGGTGGCCAACTCAAAGATATGAGAAGCCAGTGTTTGGTTTGTCCATTCTGGGCTACTGTAGAAATGTGGCGGCCTACTCCATGAAGTTCTATGTATGTAGTTATAAACGTTTCATTCTAAGGTAACAAAAACACAGTGATTCTTATCAGGTGATTATACACTAAAGAAAACATAATTATTAATATTATATTCTATTTCTGCTGATAAATCCCCCTAAATGTTACACACTGGACCTTTAAGAGGAAGTCTAAACTGATACATATACAAGTCTAGACACGATATTTAACATATTGCTCTCAGAGCATGCAAAAATTAGATTTTATCCAAAAGGTCATAGGTCACGACCTTCCCTTCAGCCGGTACTCACCAATCAGCGATCTCAGCCAGCGGCCCTCTCCCCTCTGGACGCAAAACAGAATCACAACCAGCTTCAACAGGGACCTCATGGCTATAGAGTCTGCTCTCCGTCTGAACCAGACTCGTGTTGCGTTTGAATGTCTGCGGGTGCGAGTGATGCTTAAGATGCAGGCGAGTCGCAACCTCCAATATATAGCCCTCGGAGATGAAGGGGGGGTGAAGGGATGAGGTGAGGAGGTGTAGGGGGGAGACAGACACTAACCCGTTACTTGCCAACAGACTATCCCACTCACCTGAGCCTGACAGCGAGCGGAGGAGGGCAGGCGGGCGCTTGACCTAGAATTTGTCCCGTTGAGATTATCTAATTGGTGTAAATCTTATTGTTGAGTTTCCCCCCAGATGTTTTTCCAGAGGATGTTGGCCCCTGGCGGTATGGATTATCCCGGAGGTTTCGGGGCTTCTATAAAGCTGCTAAGGAGTGGACAGTGATGTCACGTTGATGATGCTGAGAGTTATGTGTGATAAATGAATCAGTAGATAGGTAGCTAGACAGACACGGAAGTGGAAAGGCAGGCGAGCCAAGAGATACGTTCATTAGACTTTATCAATACGCAAACACAGACATGATCCGTGTAGGAAATGTAAAAGGTTAAAGATGAGTCACTGTGGAATGTCTTAAAATAGGCCCACGTTGTATTCAGATTCTCTTCTCTTATCGTACGTCTGAGGATCGATAAAAGAAAAGTAAAAACTTTAAAAGGTGGAATAACAAAAGGGAGGTCGGGTTATAATTAGAACACAACGGGGCCCGTTTCAGCAGACATTCCTCAACGGGCGACTCGTCTTGAGCTGCTCCATAAATCGAGGGATTTCATCAGCAATGTGTGTCTGACATGTAGAATATGTAGAATATGCATTATGTAACGGTTATAGGGCCCTAAGCAGGCGCTGAGTGGAGTTCGTGAGCATATTTGGACCCAGTTTCTGCCATCCAGGTACGGGTCAAACACCTCGGTGTTATTTAGAAGCTGATGTAACTGAAAATAAGAACTGAACCAAATTTGTGAGCTGCTAAACATTTGAAATTAGACCCGTCTGTCCTGCTCGACTTCTATATCGGACTCAGATTTGTCATCATTTTGAAATTCATATTGAAAGGGTTTGACCGTATAAGACCAAGGATGGTAGAACTCTGGCAACCGGGCCAGCAGCTTGGTGCAGTAGACACATACTCAACAACAAGATGAGGGTTTATTAAAAACACATCCCACGGCCATTACTGCGTAAAATCATGTATTCTATTATATCAGGCTTTTAATCTGGAGCCCTGGCTTCAATATGGTAGTTTATACTGTTTTCCAGCAGATTAGAGCCTTTCTATGTGGAGTCTGCATGTTCTCCCCGTGTCCGTGTGGGTTTCCTCCGGGTTCTGGGCATCCGACGTACAAACAACAACAACGACAACAATTTTCCAGCAGATTGAGCCATTTTCTCATGTTTTCCCTCTGGGGCAAATACATGCTATATTCCTGGATTACTGAACAAAAAACTGTGAAAAACTATGAAAGAAAAACCTGGCATTTAGTATGCAAAAAATAATTAAAAAAACATTAACGTTATGTAAACAAACTGGTCTTTAAAGGGTTAAAATTCTGAAAATAATAAATATTTGGTAATTAGGATCAGGACTGAAGTTGGTTAAAAGATTCACAGTAATTCTGTGAAAATGGAAAATAATATTAATGTAAAGTATTTAGCAGTTTTAAGAAGGGGACTTTTTTAAATCTGACACTGCACAAAAAAATAAAAATGCATCAAAATCAATGTTACTTACATATCCCCGAAAACAATTCAGAGAATCGTTTCATTTTCGTGTGTTATCTTTTTCATAACAACAGTAGCATTATGTAAACAAACTGGTATTCAAAGGGTTAAAATTCAGAAAATGAATTAATATTTGGTAGTTAGGATCAGGACTGAAGATGGTTAAAAGTTTCAACTCAGTGAAAGTGGAAAATTCAGTTTTTTGGCACGGACATTTTAAGTTATCTAAGGACTTCGGAGCAACTTTTTAAAAGTGAGGCACAAGGGGTTAAATTGTCTGTTTTATTTAATTGTCTGTAAGGAAGGTCGATGTTTTCATGTAATAATAATGTTCCTCCTACTACCTGTTTAACAAATAAATATAGTGCTAGACAGAAAGTGATAAGATGATAATTTAACTTTATTTAATTGTATTTAATTTAATTTTATTTTATTTTATTTTATTTTATTTTATTTTATTTTATTTTATTTTATTTTATTTTATTTTATTTTATTTTATTTTATTTTATTTTATTTTATTTTATTATTTTATTTTATTTTTTATTTTATTCCAAAACATTTTGACAGCAGTTAAAACCTGTAGCAATAATATGAGTGTGCCAAATGGAAATGATGCTAATTATTAACTGAATGATTTTACCTGCTTGGATATCGGAGAAAAGAATTACTCAATTAAGACAATACAGTTCGTGTGGTCAGTTATCTTTGACTATAGTGTTTCCTCTGACTACTGTAGCATCCTGTGCATTTATTGCCTGTTAAATGTAAACTGAGGCAGTTTCTCCAAACACAGCAAGTCAAACAATTTAGAACCTGAAAGTGAGTAATCGAAAGAATAAAAGCTAAAGAATTACAGAAAAGTAGATTAAAAAAAGAGTAAATCAAGTAATACGTATATTTATTAAGGCGATTAATACAGTGATCAAAACAAAGAGTATTACGTCCACTGCATTGTGTTCGTGCCTGACTCCTGGCTTCAGCTAGTTATATTCAGACATGAGTTGTGTGTCCAATGAGATTTTTAAGTTTATTTATTATATTTAAACAGCCCCATTTCTCATGTATTATAGCTCTGTTGATATGAATTACTAAGGAATCATCCATAAATCTTGAACAAATACTGAGCCATGAAATTTACTGCCGGGAATTTCAATAATTCTTTCGGGGATAAAGTTTTTGAGACGGCATTAAATTAGACATTAAAAATGAAAAATGACTCCGAGCTGTTCCTCAGTTATAACCAGAGTCCTCTCGATACGTCTGACTCTGACTTTACACAAAAACAGTTTCGTTTCTTCAAGCTCTATTTCAATAACTTACTTTTACTATCTGCTTTTTGAACTACAATTGGTAAAACTATATTTTCAAGACTCACAAAATGGGATGTTAACAGATTTATTTTATAATCCAGCTAACACGTGTGAGTTTTATGACTCCAGACTGGAGCGTTCCTCTGTAGTCTGGGGTTGCAGTAAGTACAGTCAAGGTGAAGCGCCCTTGAGCAAGACCTTACATGACTATACTGGGCAAAATAAAATAAAAAATAAATAAATAAATTACTTGATAAATGAATAAATATGTAGTTAAATGTAGCAAAAATAATATTAAAAATAAATGTAGCCATTAATTAATTGATAAAATGTGACATAAATTGATATTTCTGTTTTAATTTGCTTCTTTATATATTTATTTATCTTTGTATTAATTCCCTTATTTATTTACTCCTCTGTGTAATTTTCCCTTTTACTATTTATTTAGTTATTTATCGAGTCATTTTAATTTTTTTTATTTATGTTTGCATTTATTTATTTATTCTTTATTAATTTTATATTAATTTTTAAATGTATTTATTTATTTATTTAGTTGTGCATTTATTTATTTATGCATGATTTACCCTTTGCATTTAACCCCTTATTTATTCCCCCAAACTTATTCATATCTGTTTTCTTTTCTTTATACTTTTCTTTACACATTTCTTTATAAATAAATACATTTAAAATGTAATAAATAAATAAATACATAAATAAATAAAAGGGAAAATTAAACAGAAGAATAATACAAAGGTAAATAAATAAAGAAGCAAATTAAAACAGAAATATCCATATATGTCACATTTTATTAATTAATTATAAATCTATATTTAATGACATATTTATTTATTTATCAATTCATTTTTGATTTTGGCAGGTACCATCCTCCATAAAACAATAAGAGCTCTGCTGTCCACAAGCAAGCAAAATCCTTCTCACAGAGCGCATCGTAATTTGCCCAGAAAACAAGAACACAAAAGCTCAAAGGGCCTGAAGACATTCCTTCCAGCTCTCAGAGAGACAGGAGGACGGAGGCCAAGCGAGAGACAGACGGAAAGCGGAGGAGGTGGTGGGAGAAATACAGTGGAGATAGAGCAATCCCACGGGATTACGGCCTAAAGAACCAGTCTGGAATCCAGAGTTGTCAGAGGACAGGAATGGAAAGAACGTGGCATCAATTTCTGTAAAAAAGTGGAAGAAAGACAAAACATTTTTATACAGTACAGTACAAGGAGGGCACCTTCGGATGGATATGAGGCAACATAAACTCCCAGATACCAACATCATATGGTTATGGGATCCACTATATGTGAGGGTTTTAGCCACGCCGGCGGCTTGGCTCTAGGGATGACTGGTCCAGACTGGATTATCTCAGCACCTACTCAATGGATTGCATGGAAATGTTGTACAATTACTCCTGGTCCCCAGAGGCTGACTTCTATTATCATGGTAAGGATGGCCTCTGAGGGAACGGCGTTACCGTGGTTACTCACGTTATCGCGGTGACTCACGTTACCGCGGTGTCTCACGTTACCGCGGTGACTCACGTTATCGCGGTGACTCACGTTACCGCGGTGTCTCACGTTATCGCGGTGTCTCACGTTATCGCGGTGACTCACGTTACCGCGGTGTCTCACGTTATCGCGGTGACTCACGTAACCGCAGCCTTGGAAAGGGAGGAGTGAGCGGAGGGATACTCAGTTGGTTGCAATCTGCAACCACACCACTAGATGCCACCAAATCCTTCACACTGACCCTTTAAGCTATACTTTATGTTTTAGTGCTAAATAGCAAATGTTATCACGTTAACACGCTAAACTAAGATGGTGAACATGTTGCTGTTAGCGTTTATCCTGATTACAGCCTCACAGAGATGCAGGCGTGGCTGTAGACGCTTCTTATATGATCAACACTCAACACTATCTTATGATGTTTAACACAATCATTTCATTATAGACAACACAAATATTCACATCTATGAGCAGTCATCTACCGCTGTTTTGGTGTTGCGTCTCTTTGTGGTTGCTTTGTGTCTCTTTGTAGTTGTTATGTGTTTTGTGTCTCTTTGTAGTTGTTTTGTGTCTCTTTGTTGTCATTTTGTATCTCTTTGTGGTTGTTTTGACCCTTTTCATAGTCATTGGGAGTCTCTTCGCGTCTCTTTGCAGTTGTTTTGCATCTCTTTGTAGTTTTGCATCTCTTTGTAGTGTTTTTGTGTCTCTCTGTAGTTGTCTAATGTTTCTTTGTGGTCATTTTGAGTCTCTTCCTGGTTGGTACGTGTCTCTTTGAGTGACATTTTGTAGGTGAAGGCCGGGGGGGCCTCTGACACTTTGGGCCTGTGCCCGCTAGGCCCGTTCAGTAATACGTCCACGGCGTTGCCGACTTTCTCACAAGACTTTTCTAGCTACTTTCATTGGAAAAGAGTTGGAAACCCAACTCTACAGGAGCAGCTGAGGGTTTCCTGCCTTGCTCAAGGGCACAACAGCAGTCACAGTTAATGCAGGACAGGACGTTCCTTGTCTTTTTTCTCCCCGATGGCCCAGTTTTCCGAACAGTGACTTTGCATCTTTTCTAACCTCTGGACTGCGTTCAGCTCCTTACATCAATGTCACAATCGTCTGGTTTCTAGTCCACTTTTAAATCTTTTCCAAGCCATCGTAGATCTTTAAGGGGAGAATCTCTCCTCCCGGCACACATTCCTTTTTTTATGATGTACTGCTTCCTGTATGTCTATCCCATCTATCAGAAAAACGAAAATAAATCCTCCGCTTGACAATTAAAATAAAAACTGATTATGGTGGTTCCATGCTTCCCCTGTGAGTTACTGACTATTTGTCTTAATGCAGAGGGACCTTTCCCGACCCTCTGTGCCTAATCACACAATGTCTGTTTAAAAAATGTAGCCTGCGAGGATACTTTTCTTCATGTTGAAGTACTTAAAGATAAAATATACAGGTTTAATAGCAGCTCCCTTTGAACCCGGCACAGTCCGTCTGTGTCTGTTCGCTGCTGCTGAGGCTCAGGAATGACTCCAGACTGGGCTAAATGTAGCCTGAGGTAATGCCCAAACTGATATGAGAGGTAAAAATAGAACAGGTAATATATATATATATATACATGTGGAGGTTAAAGTATGGAAAAACTGTGAGATTTAAAGCTAGAGTTGGTAATCTTCTTCATAAAGAAAGGTTTTTATTTGTTGAAATTCTCATTTTACCTCGACAAAAATCAATAAATTAAATGCTCTGACAAAAAAACAATCTGGTATCTGTGTCTGTCTCAGGACTGTAATAAGCAACCTACCTGCCCGTCTATACCTGCGCTCACTCTGCTCCGTGTTGTTGACGTTCATTATGATCATTTTGGGGGTAGTGTCTTTGGAGGGACGCCTGAAGGGACAGACCGTCAGTGTCCCCCCACCACCACCTCTCTACACAGGAGCAAGACACACAGACTTTATGGTTGTTAAGCCTCTTTTTGTTGTTGCTTTAGGTCTGTTTTTAATTGTTTTAGTCTTTTTGTGGTTGTTTTGCATCTCTTTGTAGTTCTTTTATGTTTCGTTGTGGTCATTTTTGTCCCTTTGTGGTTGTTTTGCCCCTTTGTGTTGTCATTGTGAGTCTCTTTGTGGTCGCTTTGTGTCTCTTTGCAGCTATTTTGCATCTTTGTAGTTGTTTTGATCTCTTGGTCGTCTTTTTGTGTCTCTCTGTAGTTGTCTTATGTCTCTTTGTAGTAATTGTTGTCCCTTTGTGATTGTTTTGCCCCTTTTTGTAGTTGTTTTGTGCCTCTTTATTTGTTTTGTGTCTGTTTATGGTCATTTTGTGCCTCTTTGTAGTTGTTTTACATCTCTTTGTAATTATTTTGTGTCTCTTTGTGGTTGTTTTCCCCCGTTTCATTGCCATTGTGAGTCTCTTTGTGTCTTCTTTGTAGCTGTTTTGCATCCCTTTGTAGTTATTTTTTATCTGTGGTTGTTTTGCCCCTTTTTGTAGTCATATTGTGCCTCTTTGTAGTTGCTATGTGTCTCTTTGTGGTTGTTTTGCCCCTTTTCATGGTCATTTTGAGTCTCTTCCTGGTTGGTACGTGTCTCTTTGAGTGACATTTTGTAGATGAAGGCCGGGGGGGCCTCTGACACTTTGGGCCTGTGCCCGCCAGGCCCGTTCAGTAACACGTCCTTGGTGTTGCTGACTTTGTGACTTTCTCACTAGATTTAGCGACTTTTCTAGCTCCTTTCATTGGAGAAGAGTTGGAAACACTGAGCTGGGTTTTCGGTTGGATCATTTTTAAAATCTATCGTGTGCTCCTGCTGGTTTCTCAACATTACCAACCCTAGCTTTAAAGGTTCAAATGAAGATGACACTGTATGTAAAACATTTTAATCTTAGAGGCCAAATGAGTCAAACTAACTGACTTTAACGGAGATGTTGACTCAGGTGACGGATTAGAACACAGAGATCACTGTGTATTCAGATGACGGTGTCTCTGCACACAAATCTGAGCATTTCTTCCACATGACGAATTCAGGTTTCATCCCTCCAGCAGCCATGTAGAAATGACATGATACCATGTAACATTCAAATTGCATGAATACTAATTGGATGAGGTCCGCTGTGCATTCCTGGGTGAGCTGGTCAGACAGCCGGTCCATGTAGGGCTCGTCTGAGCAGCGCGGGGCAGGAATGTAACGGGAAAAGGATTTAGCCTCGGAATCTCAAACTCGCACGGAGCTGCTCCTGTTTACGCCGTAAATCTGTTGCTCCACCATGTGTCATCATCGAGGCACGAGAATCTGCAGGTTTTCCTTCCAGACGATGTGTGCAGCAGGTGATTCACTGACAACACACACACACACACACACTCCTCCTTTGGGTTGTGCAAGTCAGTGGCACCAGCTGCAGACTCCTGGACCACGGTGATATAAAGCTGAGAGACTAATACACCCCATGATCATAAGTATGTGGACACCAAAGCAAAGTAGTAGTTCCTGTTTTAACAGCCTCCACTTCTTCTGGGAACCGTTTTCACCAGATTAAAGAACCTGACTGCAGGATTTGTTTCCACTCAGCCGTTACAGTTTATCCCCAGAGGTGTTGGACGGGTTGAGGTCAAGTTCAAACTGATGCCACAAAGATGGAAACACACTATTGTCTGAAATATCATTGTGTGCCGTAGCTTAAAGATTTCTATTGTGTGTCCACGGGGCTTTTTTTATCACGAGGGGACGCGCTGCTTCCCAGCATCGGACGCTTGGCGGACACAACACAATCGGCACCTGATTGGACGGACGCTTCCCCTCCGTGGGCTGCTGCTCCCAGCTTTCAAACTGGAAACAATATGGAGGCTCGTTTGGAAACTTTCTTCTCTTATTTCATGAAAATAGCTCACCAAAATGTGTTTCTGAAAACATTTGAGGCGAGAAATAATCCTGCAGTTGCTGAATCTGTCTTTATTTTGGATCGACAATGTTCATTTTAAAAGATTCTCGGGAGTTTCGAGAGGCGGCGAGTCGCATCAGACGCCCGTGATTTGCATAAAGTAGACTAGACCTCATCTTTATGCACATGAGGAGCGGGCGTCGTGACGCTCCGTCTCTCAAATCGCGCCGCCACGCTACCAGAATGCATTGCACGGCTGCTTCCATAGACAATGAATGGGGAGCGTAGAAAGCACGGAGGCTGTGGACACGTTCCATCAGACAGGACACCAAATTCAACCTTTTAAAAACTATTCAGACACAAAATCCATTCAACAGGTTTTATTTAAACAAACACCGTCTTTGTGCAAAGACATTTTGTAATACAACATTTTCTTATTACCTTCACAATGTAGACAAAATATATATTTTTCTTAAATATAAATTAAACAAACGGAAGGATTTTATGGCTCCAGAAAAAAAAAAAAAAAGTCCCAAAAAGATAAACAGAGAAAAATCTTCAGTTGACCCAGAAGGACGGAACGCCAGGACTCGGTTTCAAGACTAAGTTTCATGTAGTTGTGATTCATTTTCAGGAAGATCACAAATTAATCTGTTTCTTTTAGGTTCCAGCCCAAACTGTGTTTAAAATAAGGAACCTTTTAGATGGTGTCATTTCACAGTGGTGGACTAAACATATTCAACACCAAAACCTCCAACAACCAACTTAAGTTAGGAATGATAACACACCATAATAGTCGGGCCACTCAGCTGAAATATTCATAACAACTGTGCATTTTACGATAAAAGCAACAACTTTGGCACAGATGTAGGTTTATATGTTATGAAAAGATATACAGTAGATATCGTGGCGCTGCAAATTTAGCCCCTGAGAGGCGTGGCAGCTATTTAGGCGCTAAATATTCCTAAAGTGATTTAATGACTGTTGATGACTACTACATACTTGCATTTTGTGTTTCTACTAGAACATGTTTACATGCTGTAATGTTAAAAAAAACAACTTTATTTTCCTCATACTGTCTGCCTGGATATACCTGTATTCACCCTCTGTCTGAAACGCTCCGTTTTAGTGCATTTCAACGGAATTACGTTGCTAAGCAACAGCTTGGGTCCATGTTTACTTCCTGTCAGCTGATGTTATTCACATCCACTGCAACAGGAAATAAACTGGGACACATTTAGAATGTTTACATTTAAAACCGTGTAAATATTGTATATTTGTGACATCACAAATGGACGGAAATCTTAACGGCTTGTTTCAAACGCACAATTTCTGAATACGGGCTGTGTGCGTTTCTCCGTATATTGAGCGTTTTATAATATAAAAAGACATGAAAATCTCACTTTTTACAATATGGGACCTTTAAGGCTGCTTTTAAAAGCTTTTAACCTGAGAAAAACTAAAAAAAGGAGCACTTTGGGGTCAAACTTCAATCAATTCTGTTCAGTTCTGAACTTTATCCGGCGATATCTCTTTCTCTTTTCATTAGCAGTAAAATTGACAAGCACCGATAGAAAGCTGAAGATCTTGTCGTTCTATCTTGAAGGCAAGGGGGTGAAGTTTGACCCTGAAGTGGCCATGCTCCTTTTATTTACTTTTCCTAATCAGCTTGAACACACCGTCATCAACAGTCATAAAATCAGTTTTCTGCAACATTTAAGGAATATTAAAACATTTTGAAAAATGGCTGCCACGGCCCTCAGGGGCCAAATTTGCAGCGCCCCGATATCTATATCTTTTCATAACATATAAACCTACATCTGTGCCAAATGTGTTGCTTACTGCCCCGCTAGTAATGCTCTTAAATCAAGAGCAGTCCTCATAACGCTGGTGTGGATTCTTTCTATTAGACTGTCAGAGGTGTAGTCAGGGCATTAGTAAGTCCATGTGTGTCCACAGCAGGGCTGCACAGCAGGGACGTGTCCTGCAGGAGGGACACCAACTCAACAGGACCGGGTGGATCCGTCTCCGTCTGTGCAGACTCTCTGAGGGATTCGGACCGCCTGCGCTTATCGACGACCACTGTCTTCGTTTCACTGAAGCCACTCAACCTGGAAGCGAGAGATCTTTTGGGTCTGGGCTTCTTGAGCTTCTTCCTCTGCGGATCGTGGGCGATGCTGTGCCGCTGCAGGCTCTGCCTCATGGTGAAGGTCTTCCCGCAGCCCGGGTGCGTGCAGGCGAAGGGCCGCAGCTCCTCGTGGAAGGAGCCGACGTGGCTCTGCAGGTTGAACATGGTGGTGAAGGACCTGTCGCAGCCATCCCTGGGGCACTTGAGGACCAGCCGGGTGTCGGCGTGGACGTGCTGATGCTGCTGCAGGAACCAGGAGTCCCTGAACACCTTGCTGCACTGCTCACACTGGAGGAGGAGCCGGTGCTGCTCCTTCCTGTGCTTCAGGTACTCCGTCCAGGTCTTCCCCGTGAAGCTGCAGCCTTCCTCCTTGCAGGGGTAACCTCTGTGCACCTTCTGGTGTCTCTTCAGCTTGCTGGGGACGCTGAAGCGCATCTGGCAGCCTTCATGAGAGCACTGGTAGAATAGAATAGAATAGAATAGAAAGCTTTATTGTCGTTGTATTAAATACAACGAGATTCACAGTTGCCACTTCTGGTCAGAGCTTTAAAACAAATACTTGACAAGACTAAACGAGGCAGATAAAACATAACAGGTAAAACACACAGTTAAAAAGCAATATAAAAAAGGTAAAGTAGATGTAATAAATAAATATAAACAGAAGTGTTACACTAGAAGTCTAAAATATAAAAATAGATGTAATGTAAACAGAGGTTATTGCACTTGTAAAATAGGTAAGTTAGATGTAATAAATAAAATGTAAACAAATTTGCACTTGAGGTGTATATTGCATCAAGGATATATTGCACAGATAGAGGTATTCACATTCAGTGTATTAATATTGCACAGATTTATTGTTTATTCAGTGTCCATATGGCACATAAATATTACAGATATATTATATAGAAATCATACAGATATTATATAGAAATATTATACATAAATATTACAGTTCAATTATATATAAATATTATAGATATATTATATATAAATATTATACATAAATATTACAGATATATTATATATAAATATTACAGATATATATAAATATTATACATAAATATTACAGATATATTACATATAAATAACTATTACAGATATATTATATATAAATATTATAGACATATTATATAGAAATATTACAGATATATTAGAAATATTACAGATATATAGAAATATTATACATAAATATTACAGATATATTACATATAAATATTATAAATAACTATTACAGATATATTATATAGAAATATTATATAAATATTATATATAAATATTACAGATATCTTAGACATATTATATAGGAATATTATAGCGATATTATATAGAAGTATTACAGATATATTATAGACATATTATACATAAATATTACAGATATATTATATATAAATATTATATATAAATATTATATATCTTATAGACATATTATATAGATATATTATATAGAAATATTACAGATATATTACATATAAATATTATACATAAATATTATATATAAATATTACAGAAATATTACAGATATATTATATAGTAATATTATATATAAATATTATAGATATATTATATATAAATATTACAGATATATTATATAGAAATATTAGTTTTATTGTTTGTTGAGTGTCGGTATGTCCCAGGGAGAGAAGCTGTTCTAGGCTGGAGGTGTGTTCACTGACCTGGTATGGAGGCAGCTGGGTGTGCTGCTCACACATGTGGGACTTCAGCTGCTCCTTCTTCTTGAACTGCAGCTCGCAGCCCTCGAACCTGCAGACGTAGTTCCGGTGCTGCTGCCCGGTGTGGACGCGGTTAACGTGCCGTGCCCGGTTGGTGTTGGTGGTGAAAGCCTCCGTGCAGCCGTCCACGGAGCAGAGGAAGGGTTTGTCCCCGCTGTGGCTGAGCTGGTGTCTGGTCAGGTGGTAGCGGCTGCAGAAGGACTTCCCGCAGTCGCAGCTGAACGGCTTCACTCCGGTGTGTTTACACAGATGAGCGTCCAGTTTCCACTGTTTGTTATAAGCCGCCGGGCAGCCGGTCACCGAGCAGATGAACCGCTTCAGCGGCTCCGCTTTAGAGTCCATCTCTGCGGCTCTAAAGAGGAAAGAAGTAGTTTCCGTTTCCGCTTTCAGCACGTGTTACCGCTCTGACACCCGGAAGCACCCACAATCCTCTGCGACTAGTGATGTGTGGGTCGCGAACGAGCCGACTCTTTGAGCCTAGTCGATTTCCCGTGCGCAAATGTGGCTACACTGTTCAGACTCAGCCTCCAACACAAACTACACGGAAGCACCAAAACCTCTTGGTTGTATCTAGTGAAGCCCGTCTGTTAAACATTTGGCCGTGGTCGGAGGACGCGGGGGAGACCGTAGCTTTGGTCTCCAGGGCCGGAGTCTCTGCTGTACTCTGCTCCTCTGCCTGCCTTCACTCACACACCACACGTTTTCTCTCTCTCTCTCACGTGCATGCTGCTCACTCCACACTGCAGAAGAGTTAGTTTAGCTCTGAGAATATCTAGTGAATGTTCAGTGGACGTTTGTGCAGAAATAACTGCTGCAGCTCCTCCAGACCAACAGAGGTTTCCCGTGTCTTGTGAAGTGACGGGGCTCCGCAGAGAGAAACGTTATCGTCTCCGACCAAAACTCCGATGTCTCCCCTGTTCCCTCCGGCCGCGGTCGGGAGGCTGAGGCAGGAAAAGCCAACACTAGGATCAGCATTGATTCATGGAGAGACCTTGGTCTGGTCAGCTAACATTACTGCCAAGCAGCTGAAATATAAGTGATATTGTGCTTTTAGCTGACGTGTGTCTCCTCACTGTGTTGAGTGATGCTCGTTCATGTCTATGTAGAGCGAGCACAAGCGCCAGCAACAGGACGCTGACTTTCATTGACTTAACGGCCACAGGTGAAGCTGTTAACAAGCACTTTCTGATTCTTACAACAGTCCGTTTAATTCAAGGCAGAATATTAGGATGATCTTCTCCGCGCCACGGGCACTCCATGCACTGACTGTGACCGAATGTTGTGTTAATGATGTCCGTGCAACCAATCAGGTGATGACAGACGAGGATCATACCATCAAGCAGGGAGGGTCCGGGGTGCGCGGCGTGCTGACGGTCTACAGGTACAGAGCAGGAGGAGAGGAAGAGAGAAAGAGAGAGAGGGAGTGCGGTTCGGTGCGCGAAAGCAGACAAGATGAGTGACAGTCGGAAATGAAGCAGCATGTAAAATTATGAAAATTACGGAAATTATAGGGTTTAGTATATATTATATTGAATAATTTAAGTGATATATGTACAAACATACAAGTCAAAAATCAAAACAGCGCTAAATTGGGCTGAATTATAAAAGAAAGTAAAAACGAAGAACCGAGTTTGGGAGCCGAAAGAGCCGACTCTTCTCTTCTCTCGGTGAGCTGAGCCAAATGATCTGGCTCACTAAAAAGAGCCTGAACTCCCATCGCTATCTGCAACGTGACGCCACTTCCGGAGTTGATGTCATATCCGTTACCCATCAGTCCTCTGGTGGTTGTTTGGTCAGCTTCAGGAGCGTTTGTGAGTTTCTTTAAGGTTTATACTCCAGAATAAACATAACCCCTGAACATTTAGATATTATAATACTCATAGTTCTGTTTGCTGTTGTCATTAGCTACATGTTGTTCATATTTGTTCGAAGAGAACGTTACCGTGACACAGAAAGCTATCTGATGCTGCATCGGCACACCAGACTCCAATCAGAAACCTGCCAGTTTCATGTTTTCATGTCTTGTAAAGTAAAGTAACGTTAGCTAACACACACACGTATGATCTTAGGTTTGTACTCAAGAGTAAACATGACAGGAGAGCATTTATAAATTATAATACTCATAGTTCTGTTTGCAGTTTGGCTACAAGTTGTTTATAACTGCAAGAGGACGCTAACGATCGGCACACACCGGGAGCGTCAGCAGCGCGGCGGCTGCGTGATACACGCGTCAGGGGCGTTCACACCAGCTGCGTCTCACAGCAACAACAGACAGGTGATCTGTTGACAGTATATTAACTTCATATCAGCAAGACTTTACTACAGTTTCGAGGTCTATCTGTAGAATATGTTACGGAGATGAAAAAAAGTAAAGTTAAGTAAACTTGTTTTTAAATCAACACTTCCTGCTTTCATTTAAAAATAAAAGCCATCAAGCGTTTTTTTCTGTGGACGAATTCCTTCATTTGTTAACACTAGGCTTTTATTTTGAAATATGTGCCGGACAGTGTTCTAGAATATGAATGAATATAGTACGGAGTTTTAATTGTGGATTATTACTATTATTTACAAATTACCACACGTTTCTGAACCTTTCTCTGTCTAAAATAAATATAAATATAAAGAAAGCCCTTTATATAAGAAAGAGCTGACAGCAGCAGCAGAAACGCAGCCGACACGCAGCCGGTGTGAACACCCCGACGCGTGTATCGTGGCGTGGCGTGGCGTGGCGTGGCGTGGCGGCGCGGCTGTGTGATACACGCGTTGGGTGTTCACACCGGCTGCGTGTTTGCTGCGTTTCTGCTGCTGCTGTCAGCTCTTTCTTTCTATATAGAGTTTGTGTTTTAATGACCAGACCTCGAAACTGTAGTAATGTAGTTGATATGATGTTAATATACAGTCAATAGATCACCTTCACTGTCTGCTGCTGCTGTGAGACGCAGCTGCGCGGCACGCGTCAAAAATAGGCAAGACCTCTATTCTCTAGAAGAGACGCAGCTGAGACGCTCGTCTCAGGCGGGCAGCGTGGCTGCTCTAACCTGTTAACAGGGACGCCAAATAAAAACAACAGGTAACGCAGCCGCGACGCACTCCTGACGTTCCCTGTGTGTCCACGCCGTTAGGCGCCTGATGACATACTCTACATTTACTGAAATAGTTTTACAATTCATTAAACGTTCAAATACGTGTGTATTTTTTTTCCATTATAGTCGGGTTTGCTGTTTTTAACAATTAAATAATGTTATCTTACAACATGACCTCTATCCCTAACCCTAGTGTTAGCTGGGTGGACCTAAGTGTAGTGTATGCAACTGTTTGTTTACATGTCGTCTAACTGTTAGCATTACATTATGGTGTCAATGACCTTTCTTTATCTGGTGAATAAAGGGTGAATCCATTACCTGTGTGGAGGTCCAGTCGTCACTATGGTAAGTCATGATGTGTTTAATGTACGCGTGTCTGTCAAGATACAAAGATTAAATGCTTAAATACGCAATTTGTACTCTTTACTAACAAAGAATCTTGTACTGTTTTCTTGACAGGGTGAAAGAAAAGGAACAAATAAATACTACCCTCCAGATTCGATCCGGCCAAGGTGTGTATGATGAGCACACGGTGATTAGTGTGTGTCTGTCGTTTTAGGAGTGATGACGGCGAGATGAAGCTACATGAAGCTCTCCAGCAAATTGGTTCTCAAAAGGGGTGATCTTTTGAGGCTTCATGTGCACACAAACCACTTTCTATTACAGACGATCTCAACTATGTGATCTGTGATACAGGCTACGGTGTTTTGCACCAGTAAAGGCTTGAGAAAGACAGTCAACAATGACAAAAAAAATCTATTTTCATGTTTATTAAGGCTGTCCCGAATGCTATTTTTTGCTTTCGAAGCTTCTATGAGTAATATTCGAAGGTCTGTCTCCATCTCCATCTCCACTACTGACACACATTCACCTCTACACACTACAAACAGCGATATCCGTCTGAGAATAACTAATAATAATTCATGTTGAATATGAATTGTTGGATATTCATTTTTCTATGAGCTATTTGGGGATTTATACATTATTATAGCATACTTATATGTAAAAAACTAAACAAAAAACAAAGCATTGGAGTACTGATTTGGAGGTCGATTACCATGGCAACGGTCGAAGCTTCGTAGCATTCGGGTCAGCCCTACCATTTATATCAATATAGTGTACATTTTCTGGTAAGCAGCCTGCATTAGGATCGTATAACTATAACTATATAATATACTATAATTGTCTTGTGAGTAAAGGTGTACTTGGTAAATTTAAATGAATCCTTTGGTCAATCATTGTATCATAATAATGGCAGGATTGGTGTTGTCAAACTGAGAAGTAACGGTGGTTTAACTGGGCAGAGGACGGTGAATGTGCTCCTGTAGCTTTAAGAAAATGATAGAGGCAAGACTTTATTTGTTTTTATTCCGGAAGAATAATTTCTCAACTGTATTTTGGCTTCGGGCATCATCAGTGACGTCACAGGTCTAAAACCATACAAGTCTCGATACACGTTTCACAGATTACTTCCTGGATTACTCGACACACACTCCGAAGCAGAACGTAACATCACTAGTTTAGTGCAACCTTTGTGTCGATATACTGACTTCACATTTCCATCATTCTTTGTCTTTAGCATGGATCCCTCAATGGCTACCATAAAACTCACGCTCTGCGGGAGAGAGCCAGGAAACTGTCCCAGGGCATCCTCATCATCAGGTTAGTACACACAAAGAAAAATGTCTCTCCCTTTATGTAATGTATTTTACTACAACAAATACATGTGTTGTCAAAATATGATGAAATAAGCAAAGCTAGAATAAACTGATGAATAACAGTGGACATGTCTCATCTAGCTAATAAGCATGGGGACATGTCAGATTACGATTAGTTGCCATGATTTGAATTAAGTATAATAAAACAGACTAGATTTTAGAATAAGATTTATCCGAACTGGTGTTTTTCAGTGACGCTCAACCTACTTTGTTTGTTTTAACCGTTTAACTGTTTTTGTCCTTTAAGGTTTGAGATGCCCTACAACATCTGGTGTGATGGCTGCAAAAATCACATTGGCATGGGTAAGTTTGAAGAAAAACATGACCCGTTTGGTCAGGCTCATGGTACGTGTCCACAGGGGCGTTTTTTATCGCGAGGGGACGCAACGCTTCCCATCATTGGACGCTTGGTGTGCTGTCCCTAGAAACAAGACACTCAGCTCCTGATTGGACGAACGCTTTCCCGCCGTTGGCTGCTGCTCCCAGCTTTCAAACCGGAACCAGTCTGGAGGCTCGTTTGGAAACTTTCTTCTCTTATTTCACGTAAATAGTTCACTGAAATGTGTTTCTGAAAACATTTGAGGCGAGAAATAATCCATGCAGTTGATGAATCTGTCTTTATTTTGGATCGACAACGTTTAGTTTAAAAGATTATTGGGAGTTTGGAGAGGCGGCGAGTCGCGTCTGACGCCCGTGATTTGCATAAAGTAGACGAGTCCTCAACTTTATGCAAATGAGGAGCGGGCGTCGTGACGCCTAGTCTCTCGAATCGCGACGCCACGCTACCAGAATGCATTGCGCGGCTGCTTACATAGACAATGAATGGGGAGCGTGGAAAGCACGGAGGCTGTGGACACGTACCGTCAGTCTCACAGTCTCATACAGTGGCTTTACATTTCCATGACGCTGATGTTCTGCTTGTCCAGGGGTCCGTTACAATGCGGAGAAGAAGAAAGTGGGGAACTACTACACCACGCCAATCTACAGGTAAACACATCAGACACAGACCAGGTTGACTGCTCACGTGAACATCACACTCTTAAGTTGTGTGGTGCAGTTTACAGTATATCTTTAAACAACAACATGAACCGCTTTGACAAAGTGACTCAAAGTTCAAATGAAGAATTCAAGATATTTACATCTTTTTTTTTTTCTGCCTCCTCAACCAGGTTTAGGATGAAGTGTCATCTGTGTGTCAACTACATCGAGATGCAGACAGACCCGGCGACCTGCGACTATCTAATAGTCAGCGGGGCAAACAGGAAGGAGGAGCGCTGGGACATGGCTGAAAATGAGCAGATCCTCACCACAGGTAAAGGATTCATGTTTATCAATCAAAAGATAAACGGCTTCCTTAGTTCACTAGTGGGTTTCTTCATGGTGTAATTTAGGCTGGAAATCAGCACCATGACAACGACGATGACACAAAAGGTTTTTATTTTGATCATGCAGTGTCAAACAGCCCATCTCAAACTCTGAAGATGTCTTCGTGTCCTCGCTGGGTGACTCTGTCTGCTTCTGCTTTTCTGTTGCATGCCTGTTTTCTTGTTCTAATCAACCCTCTCCTCCGTCTCTCTCTGTGTACAGAGCGGGCAGAGAAGGAGAAACTGGAGACGGATGCCATGTTCAAACTTGACCACGGTGGGAAAGACAAGGAGAAGCTCAAGAAGGCTCTGCCATCTCTATCGGAGATCCAAGACTACCAGTCCAGCAAGAAGGACGACTTCCAGCTCAACAGCTCCCTCCGCAGGAAGTTCAGGGTAGGACAGTGACTGCTGTATTAAAGCTACACAAGACGATGTTCACCATCTCTTATGGGAGTTATTGCTGCTCGTTTTGTGCTGAACTTTTCTTAGAAAAGTGAGTAAAACTTGTACAAACCTGTGACATCTGTATTAACAGTGTATATTACTGCATGTCTGGCATTCTCACACTTCATCCTGTGTAGCCAGGAAGTAAAGAAAAGGTTATATTCCTGTCATATTAGCACAAACAGTAGTGACACAGAAAGAGTTCCAAGGAAGACAAAATAATCACATGAAGCATTAATGGCAGGTCATCATTTCTTGAGTTTTAAAATCTTGGCCTTTTCTTAGATTGTCTAGCGTTGTGTCTGACGGCTCTGCTTTAATTGGCGGTGCAGACGGAGAAGAAAGTTCTGGCCGAGCAGGAGGAGAAGGACAACACAGTGAGGATGAGGACCAACCTGTCCATCCCATTGTTGCCAGAGAAGGAGGAAGACAAGAAACTGGCAGCGCTGCTCACCTACCAGGCGCCCGACTGTAAGGAACATACACAGGCTTTAAACGTATTAAATACATTTGTTAAGGGGTCGACCTCCAGCTCACCCAGCAGAGTGTGTGTCTCATGTAGGCTGAGTTCTTGGCAGCGCCTGGGTTCAATTCCAACCCGTGTCCCTTTGCTGTGTGTTATCCCCTCTCTTTCCCTCCCTTTCCTGTCAGTCTCCAGCTGCCAATCTTTAAAAAATACATTTGTTAAGCTCTATCCACCGCCACCCTCTTTAAGGGCAATCTGTAAAACATTAACATTTTAAAAAGATGACTTTTATACAGCTGAACCTGGAGCCTGCCTAGCTGACATCAGCAGCTCTTTAAATTCAATTCAAATGGGACAGTTCACATGCTGCAAGTTATATTCCTGACTGAAGGAAGAGCATATTCAGAGGCCCCAGCTAGAACAAAGTTCAGATGTAATGTATGAACGGGAACTTCCCATTTACAAACTAGCATCCAGAAAGCACACACATACACCAAGTCTGCACAATTTTTTTTTTTTTTTTTAAATATTAATTATATTTCTCCACCTGCATTGATGTCAAAATATTAGAAACACCTCTCAGTATAATGCACCACCAAACTACAGCTTCCACAATGACCATAAAGTTGAATCAACACCTTTCTAAAACAGTTTCCGTACACACTGAAGTTTAGCCGGGTGTACCTAATAAACTGGTAAAATAATGTATTATACTATCAAAAATATTAATCTGCAAAAAATACATCAAATAATTATGAGAGAAAAGCAGGGATATATTTGACATATTTAGCATAGAAAATAGCTTCTTCTTCTTCTCCTCCTCCTCCTCCTTCTTCTTCTTCTACTTCTCCTCCTCCTCCTCCTCCTCCTGCTCCTCCTTCTTCCTCTTCTTCTTCTTCTCCTCCTCCTCCTCCTGCTCCTTCTTCTTCTGCTGCTCCTGCTCCTCCTGCTCCTCCTCCTTCTTCCTTCTTCTTGCTTCTTCTTCTTCAGCTGCACCCGCTGTCAGACTATCGTCATAAATAGGCAGCGTTTCACTTGATGTTGCCTCATAAGAATTCAGAATCTCTACAAAAGACAGAGGTGTCTAAAAACCCGTATTAACAGGAAAGAGGCAGAGGAGAAAACGGTGAAATCAGCTGGGGCAGTGTGGGCGGGGCATCAACATTTCTTGTCTTGTTGTTTGCTTCTTTTGTATATTCTGAATGCACTGTATGAATTAAGAATCCTTTTAAAAATCTCTATTTCCCTCCCTACTCAGCCTACGACGACAAGCAGCACAGCAAGCGGAAAGAGATCTCGTCTCGTTCGTGGTTCAGCTCCCCCTCGACCTCACCGGCAAGCCCTGCAGGCAGTCTGCTCCATAAGCTCGGCCAGCAGGGGAAAGAGGCAGCGGTGGCCAAAGCCCTGGGCTCGTCACACAGCGCCCTGATCCGCAGACGCTCAGGAGGACTGGGAACCAGAACCGAACCCTGCGCCACCGTCACTCGCAGACAGTCGCACCCAGAAATCAACACGTGTGATGGAGAGATTTCAACGGTCGCTCGAGAGGAAGCACCGAGTAGAGTGCCGACACAACACAACACAGAGACTAATGACAGCGGCTCCGGAGAGACGCATGTTAAAACCACAGAGGAAGCAGATGAAGGACTGACTAAAGCAAAGGGTTCTGGGAAGGAGAAGGAACAGGGCAGAAGTTTAGGAGCACTCTCGTCCCTGGCGGCGGACTACAGCGACTCAGATTCAGACCCTGGACAATGAGGATGAATGGGGCTCATCATAAGCAGAGTCTGCTACTGGAACAAACCGTGGTGGTTTAACTCCCCTCTCTGGTCACAATGGAAATATTTTAGTTTCTAAAACAAAGATTTTAAGCTCGGTGGCCTGCAGAATTCATTATTCTAAATGTGTTATATGATGACAGCGAGACTTCCAAATGTGTTTCAAAATCTTTAAAGTGTTGTATGTGACCTGTTAATAAGGCCTGTGTGCAGAGACTACAGACCCAGCTTCAAATATGTGTTTGTTTAGATTTAGATTACCACGTACTGTTTGTGTGATCTGATGTCCAAACTGTCAGGCACCTTGTAAAATAAAATGAAAAATACATTGTAAAATACCGTTGAACTGTCGTGAACATTACAAATTGTTGCAACTATCTCCATCACACATCGGTGAACAGCAGGTTTTCTGTTTGTCCATTAACAGGTCCGCCATAAAATCTGATGAGTAATGATTACAGTTGTGGGTTTTACCAGCACCAATCTTTAAATGGATTCTAAGTGCAACACCTCAAATCTCTGTTGCTGATGACGTATTTTTGTAGGCCAACCAAGGCCTATGGAAGGAGGCTGGGACTCGGGCGGACATGGGTCTTCAGCTACGGGGTATAACACATGAGCAGTGTAACTGGAGCTGCTGTCGTGCGTTGGCTCAATTCCGGCGAGTGCAGAACAGATTTTACTGTGCATGTGTTGTCACCCTGGTTCCCTCGACAAAAAGCCGTGATTGTCCGTGATATTTTTTCAATGGAAAAACTGACGTACCAACTAAAAATGAAAAGCAATATCTTTGACAAGAACTGGGAAAAATGGATCATTTACATGGAACATGAAACATGAGACATGTGTTGTTGGAGAATATACACTCACCGGCCACTTTATTAGGTACACCTTGCTAGTACCGGTGGTCTTCATCTGCTTCAAGGTTGGACGTGTTGTGCGTTCAGAGATGGTATTCTGCATACCTTGGTTGTAACGAGTGGTTATTTGAGTTACTGTTGCCTTTCTATCATCTCCAACCACTCTGCCCATTCTCCTCTGACCTCTGACATCAACAAGGCATTTCCGTCCACACAACCCCCGCTCACTGGATATGTTCTCTTGTTGGGACCATTCTCTGTAAACCCTAGAGATGGTTGTGCGTGAAAATCCCAGTAGATCAGCAGTTTAATACTCAGACCAGCCCGTCTGGCACCAACAACCATGCCACGTTCAAAGTCACTTAAATCCCCTTTCTTCCCCATTATAATGCTCGGTTTGAACTTCAGCAAGTCGTCTTCACTACGTCTAGATGCCTAAATGCATTGAGTTGCTGCCATGTGATTGGCTCATTAGCTATTTGTGTTAACAAGCAATTGAACAGGTGTGTATAATTTTAGAGAAGTTCTGATCAGATCAGGATGAAAGGTTTTTAAAGATAAATGTCGTGAATGTATTTGGCCTTTTGTTTTTTTAAATCTCCTTCCTTCAATGTTCCAGCTTGTATGAGATGATTTCATCTGAAATGAAAGTTTTCCACATTTTAATGCTGAACTTTGGGCTCCATCATTATTGATCCCAAATTGGTAACTTCTTGTGTTACATCATCACAGCGTGTGAGAGTTCGCTGACTAAACAAACCTGCAGTGTGTTTTTGTGTGACTGTTATTGATCCGAACCCGTCGCCCCTCCTCTTCCTGTTGACGGTGCAGTGTGTGTGATGAGGTCGTAGGAAGGCGGTTAATAGCAGCTGACCGTCTCTCCGGGGGCCACAGTTCACTGAGGATCCCAGACGGTCGTCATGGGTCGGTGGACGCTGCACAACGTTTTCTTCCTCGTGCTTCTCTGCAGCTCCGAAGGACAGGTTGATACTCCAAGAAGGTACGTCTCTGTTTTCTGCTTTATCTTTAACATTTTGTTTATTAACTAACTAACTAATGAATCTGTCCTGTTCACAGACACGCCTGGCAGGGCAGGTATGTATGTGCACAGAGATCATCATATACAGAGATGAAACATTTTGTCTTTGACGGCTTGAGTTATTATTTCTGAATTTTGCTCCCCAGGTTTACATCAATAGACAAATTCTGGGACCTCCACAAGTACGTAACCAAAGCAGCACCTCACAGAAAACACAACATAAATACAGTTTAAAAGATCTGTTTTAAGATTAAACAGAGCTCAACGTTGATGCTTTTTTTTTTTACTTTCCTGGAAATCTACTCGCCCGAA
>NC_133797.1:41053463-41070963 GCF_043250625.1 Sebastes fasciatus
GTCGTAAATACGAGATCAAATTTAGGATCCAATTTTGTACCAAATATCTACTCAAGCTGAAAAATACACTCTCATTCTTGCTAAATTATAGACCAACACAGATCCCAGTACATATAAAAACATTTAAACAATGAGAGGAGCTGTTCCCTCGTCAGGTCGGGTGTTTATGCCTTTTGAATGTCTCAGGACGGCTCCACGTTCTGATGCTTTTCCTAATTCTAAACACCACCTTGTGTCTCAATCTCATATTCCTCCCAGCTTCCCTCGGATCTTTTGAATCGCGACGAGAAAAAGAACAAGTTTGTGCATCTGAAGGTGGACTTTGGGGGCTACCAGGAGGAGAGGATACTGATGGTGTCCTTTCACTCCGGATACATCTTCATCCAGACAGACAAGCCCATCTATAACCCCGGAGATACTGGTGAGTCAAACCAACCAACCAACCAACCACCAAACATTAACCACGGAAGAAACCGCATGGATATGAAAGAACACAAGTAGAGTCTGGGTTAGATTTTTAAAAATACTTTTCAATGCAAAAAGTATTTTGTCTTTCCTGTAGAAGGCGGGAATCACCCACGATACGATATTATCACGATACTCGAGATACGATCTTATTGCGATTTTGAACATTTTGTGATATGCCGAGAATTACGATATAATGTGATTTATTTCAGCTGCAAATTACGCAGTTTGTCAACATCTGTTTTATATAATAAGACACAGTTTTCACTCTGTTCATCTCAGTGTTTTAATTCATATATCTGGAGGTCAGAGGTCAAGGGACCCCTTAGAAAATGGCCATGACAGTTTTTTTTCGCCAAAATTTAGTGTAAGTTTGGAGCGTTATTTAGCGTTCTTAAGCACGCTACAACCTAAACCTAAAAATTGCAAGTTGCATTACTGCGTTAAAGAAATTAGTGGTATATAGTGTTGTGTAATTAAATAAAATATAATTAAATATGTATATATATATATATATATATATAATAATAATTATAATTATAATTATAATTATATTCTGGATATTCTGGTGTTATTGACAGTGTATGACAGATTTAAGTATTGAGGGAAAGAAACTGTTCTTGTGTCTGGTTGATTTGACGCTCAGTGTTCTGTAGACATTAATAATTAAATAATAATCACAGCGTTGGATTGTTAAGAGGTTAATAGTTTTTTATACAATAAAAGGTCGATACTTGACGTCCGTATATCGTTACAATATCACCACGCAAAACATCGCGATACTATGCTGTATGGATTTTTCCACATCGTGAAACCCACTTCTTTAGTTGAGGTGATATTAGCAGTGATAGTAATACTAGTAATGTTAGCAATGGATGTAGTAGTCACATAAACAGTACTAGTAGAAGTAGCAGTAGTATTGATAACACACCTGATAATGTTGACAGATCATGGAAACGTTATTTTTCAGTCTTTGTTTTGTCCGATTCCGTCTCCAGTTCGCTTCAGAGCCTTCACGTCCTCTGTGTCCTTCAAGGCCTTCAACAGCTCCGTCACAATAGATGTCCAGGTAAACAAGTGAATCATTAATTAATTAGCCTGTTTTATATCATTGTAAAGAAAAAAACAACCTAGAACGGCAAGCTCTCTCTGTATTTTTAAAATTAAATTAAAGACCTATCGTTTTAATCTGGCTTTTAATTTATGAAGTAATGTCAAAGCCTTAGTTTTTAAGTTTTAGTCATTTTATCCCTTGTTTTTATTTTATTTTAATTTATTTTATTTCATTTAACATTTTATTATTGTTTTATTATTGTAATTTTCAGTCTTGCAAAACAGTATCTATTGTTCACTTTTTGTTGTTTTTATTTAAAAAATGTTTTTGTCCGCGTTGCTTTAAAGGTCCCATATTGTAAAAAAATTGATTTTCATGTCTTTTATAATTATAAAGTAGGTTTAAGTACTTTATAAATACTGTTAAACTATCAAAACGCTCAATATACGGAGAAACACACACAGCCCGTATGCAGAAATTGTGCGTTTGAAACAAGCCATCAGGATTTCTGTCCATTTGTGATGTCACAAATATACAATATATTTAGATCATTACACGGTTTTAAACGTGAACATTCTAAAAGTGTCCCAGTTTATTTCCTGTTGCAGTGTATGTGAATAATATCAGCTGACAGGAAGTAAACATGGACCCAAACTGTTGCCTAGCAACGTAATTCCGTTTGTAATGAGCTAAAACGGAGCATTTCAGACAGAGGATGAATACAGGTATATTCAGACAGACAGTATGAAGAAAATAAAGTTGTTTTTTTTAACATTAAAGCATGTAAACATGTTCTAGTAGAAACACAGAATACAAGTATGAACCTGAAAATGAGCACGATATGGGACCTTTAATCTTGCTATATGAAGCACTTTGGGCTGCATGTTTGTATGAAAGGTGCTTTATAAATTAAGTTGAGTTGAAAACATAATCTTGGGGTTCAATTTACAGTTTTTACTATTTTATAGGCTAAAAGCTTAATAGATTAATTATGTAATGATCATTAGATGCAGCCCTAGTAAAAGTGACGTCTTAGTTTAAACGTTGAGATATGATATGGGAGCACAGAAAGATGCTCACAAGGTAAAATGAATGAACATGATGCACAGAGAGAAAGTCTGAAGATGTTTTTGATCTTATGCAGGCTTTGTAGACTCAAAGGGTCGTGGCGTTTCGATAATATTTCTGCGATATCCTGATGAATTATAGGCTATTTTTTAGCTCAAATTAACCTATTTGTGTGTTTCAGAATCCGGACGGCGTGGTGGTTAAACAGGTCTCCAGGATCAGAGCTGCTGACGGCGTTTTTTCTGACACTTTTCCTCTCTCTGAAATCGTCAAGTAAGATAAAACTTCTTCGACTCGTCTTTCAACTCCTTCCGCTGCCGAGAGATATAGCTGTGATTATTATAGGGCTGTCAGTCGATTAAAATATTGAATCGCGATTAATCGCACGTTTTTTATCTGTTATAAATGTACATAAAGGGAGATTTGTCAAATATTTAATAGTCTCATCAATTAACAAAACAAAACAATGACAGATATTATCCATAAACTCTGACAGGTACTACATTTAGCATAAGAATCACAGCTGGTTCCCATTGCTTTCTGGGATTCACCAATGTTTTCTTATTTTTGCTCTTCTCTTAGGTAAGTGGTTGAGAGCATGAATATTGTATAATCAAATTTAGATGACAGGATGAATCGTCCTTACTGTATGTTGATCTATGATGTGACTGTTTGTCTGTGCCAGTGAAGGAAAATGGACGATGACGGCAATGTTCGACCACTGGCAGCAGAACACGTTCACCTCCCAGTTCGAGGTGAAGAAATATGGTAGGTGAAGTTAAACTGTGCTTATTTCTGCTAATGACATCTATTTTTTCTGTTATTTTAACTCAGAATGTCACATTTTGGTGTGATCTTCACTCACTCATCTTCAGCCTCTTATCCGGGGTCGGGTCGCCGGGGGCAACAGCTCCAGCAGGAGACCCCAAACTTCCCTTTCCCGGGCCACATTAACCAGCTCTGACTGGGGGATCCCGAGGCGTTCCCAGGCCAGTGTGGAGATATAATCTCTCCACCTAGTCCTGGGTCTTCCCCGTGGCCTCCTCCCAGCTGGTCGTGCCTGGAACACCTCGGGGGCATCCTTACCAGATGCCCGAACCTCCTCAACTGGCTCCTTTCAACGCAAAGAAGCAGCGGCTCTACTCCGAGTCCCTCACGGATGACTGAGCTTCTCACCCTATCTCTAAGGGAGACGCCAGCCACCCTCCTGAGGAAACACATTTCGGCCGCTTGTACCTGCGATCTAGTTCTTTGGGTCATGACCCAACCCTCATGACCATAGGTGAGAGGAGGAACGAAGATTGACCGATAGATCGAGAGCTTTGCCTTCCGGCTCAGCTCCCTTTTCGTCACAACGGTGCGGTAAAGCGAATGCAATACCGCCCCCCCGCTGCTCCGATTCTCCATCTCCAATCTCACGTTCCATCGTCCCCTCACTCGCGAACAAGACCCCGAGGTACTTAAACTCCTTCACTTGGGGTAAGGACTCATTCCCTACCCGGAGTAGGCAATCCATCGGTTTCCTGCTGAGAACCACGGCCTCAGATTTAGAGGTGCTGATCCTCATCCCGGCCGCTTCACACTCGGCTGTGAACCGATCCCGGACCAGACCGATGATGCCAACAGAACCACATCATTGGCAAAAAGCAGCGATGAGATCCTGAGCACACCGAACTGAAACCCCCCCCCTCCGACTACGCCAAATAACAGTTATGCTATATTTCTATGGCGTGTTGTGTTTCAGTGCTTCCTGCCTTCAATGTCACCCTGACGCCCAGGAAGTCCTTCATCGACCTGGAGGACACAGAGCTGGTGGTAGAAATCTCAGCCAGGTCGGTCTAACACACTCACACACACATGCTTGTCATGTCACTCCATGTACTTCATTCGTTAACCAATTAGTTTGTTGAACTAGTCCAGAGTGCAATATGATAACATTTGTTAGTCTGCAGATTAATACTACAGATTAATGTGAGTCATGCTCACTTTTGCCTTGTTATTACTTTTCTTTTCTGTTGGTAAGACTGTCGGTGAGGCTCACTCTCCTGTGAACTGTAAAACTGGTATTATATGACAGATTGTTTACTACAAATGTATAATTATTACTCTTACACTATGATCTCTCATGTGGAAAGTTGTGTTTTGCAAGTTTCAATTGTTAAAAGCACAATGAATGAACCCTGCTGCTGTTGTGATTGTGTTTCAGGTACCTGTACGGGGAGCCGGTCCAGGGGACGGCCTACGTGGTGTTTGGAGTGAAGATCAACCAAGAGATGAGGAGGCTGCCTTCAGTGAAGCAGGTGTCAGATGTAAGTCGCTCATCGGCTGCTGTCATTGATTTATGGACATTTGTCCTGCCACATTTGAGAGCTACGCGTATCATAATTTGTTTGCTGCTACTACCAAGCTTTGGTTCTCTTTAGCGTCGTCTTTATTTTCCATGTTTGGTGCTCAGCAAACGTTACTGTGGTGTTTTTGCACTACATTTCCCAGAGTGCTCCTGTCAACTCTTAGTGAGTGCAGCACAGTCATTTGGTTTAATATATGTAAAAGAAAGATGTGGGAAAGTTGAACTTAGAAATAGTAGGTCCACTTAGTCCAGGGGTCAGCAACCTTTACAGTACTGTCAAAAGATAAAGTAAATCTGTCTGGAGTCGCAAAACATTTGAGCATTGTGATGAAGGTAACACAGTTTATAGTCTAAGTATATAGTATATAAGTCTAATGCAGTGAGGGCCAAAGAGACTATGTACTACGGAGTATTAGGGCCACATTGAGGGAAAAAACATCTGAGATTTACAGAATAAAGTCACAATATTACGACGAAAAAAGTCATAACTTTCGACTTTATTCTCGTAATATTACGACTTTCTTTTCTCGAAATCTCAGATTTATTTTTTTCCTCAATGTGGCCCTAATACTCCGTCGTACTGTCGTACCATAGACCTACAACACTCATAAAGAGAGGGGCTAAAGAGCCGCATGTGGCTCTGGAGTCACAGGTTGCAGACCCCTGGCTTAGTAGTTTGTTCTAGAGCTTTCAACCGCATCTCACAGCCTTCCTCAGTGGGGGAAGTTTGCTCAGTATAAGTGTATCGATATTAGTTGCTGATCAAGACCGTGCGGTTGTCTTTGAAAGCTCCAGAAAAAGCTTGTAAGTGGACCTTGAGTTAAGATTGTTTTTGTCGGAATTATAAGTATTGGTTAATACTTGTTGTAACGGTGGAAAACAGCCTCTCTTTCTATCAAATGTTTTGTGAAATGACTCCCTGTGCTCTTGTTCTCCTGCAGCTGGAGGGAGGAGTCGTCACACTGAGCATGGCGGAGATCAAGGCGGCTTACCCCGACATCAGATCTTTGGTGGGCAACTCTGTGTATGTGAAGGCCTCCGTGCTCACCAAGACAGGTAAGCACTGAATGTCGGTGGGTGCACAGGAAAAATGTGTATAGTAAAATGGTCAACTTTAAAACAGTGCAGTCATCCTTCTTGTGCTCACAGAACAGAAACTGTCCCGGGATTTCAAACAAACTGTGATGTGGGCTGTGCGGTGTGTTTGCTTTGCTCCGTGCATCACAGCCTCGTGAGACCAAACTCTTCAAAATGTCGCAAACAGACCACAGTTTATTTTTTTCCACTATACAGGACAGATCGATGCTTGGGGGGGTCAGATGTGTAGCAACATGACCTTTAACCCTCTGGACAAACTCAAGCCATCAAAAACTTTGACTCTCCACGGTGGCTCAGCTTTTGGGAAAACGTAGGACATTTCACAAAACACAAAACTTTCAAGAGTTATTTTAGATGTTTCAAAGCAAAAGCTCAGCTCGTTTTCTGCAATAGATAACTGACAGCTCGAGCATTTCCATGATTGGATGGACATTAAAGGAACAGTGTGCAGCATTTCAGGGGATCTATTAGCAGAAATGGAATATAATATTCAAAACTGTTTTCATTAGTGTATAAATCACCTGAAACTAAGAATCATTGTGTTTTTGTTAGCTTAGACCAGCAGTCAGCAACCTGTGGCTCTTCAGCTCCTCTCCAGTGGCTCCCTGTGGATTTATAAAAATGGAAAACTGTTTTTCGTTTACATTTTTATTTATCATAGTTGTAGGTCTATGGTACGACGGTACAACGGAGTATTAGGGCCACATTGAGGGGGAAAAAAAATTATCTGAGATTTCGAGGACAAAGTCATAACATTATAAAGTAGTAATTTTACGTGTTATTTTCTTTTTTTCTCGTAAAGTTATGACTTTATTGTCGTAATATTATGACTTTTTTTCTCATAAAGTTATGAATTTATTCTCGAAATCTCAGATGTTTTTTCCCTCAATGTGACTCTAATACTCCGTAGTACATTTGCACTTTGGCCCTTTTTTTTGCCTAAAATGGCTCTTTTGATAGTAAAGGTTGCTGACTCCTGGCTTAGAATGATCCCTTCATATCCACCTAGGGAGTAACGTGAGCCGCAGAGATCTAAACCGTGGTACCGCCAGCCGCCGTCTGACTTAAAGTACCTAAGTAAACTACCTAAAGTAGTGTTATTATGGTATTGATGGCCTCTGAGAGAGGCCATCGTTGTTACCTGACATAAATCTCATAGAATATCCAAGTTTTTTTCTTGTAAATCTACGACTTTAAACTCAGAGAATGTCCAAGATTTTTTTCTCGGAAATTTACGACTTAAACCTCAGAGAATATACAAGTTTTGTTTCTCGTAATTTGTGATTTTTTTTCTCGTAAATGTATGACTTTATAATCTCAGAGAATATAAAAAAAAATTCTCATAAATTTGTAATTTTTTTTTTTTTAATTTACGACTTTAATCCCAGAAAATATACAAGTTTTTTTTCTCGTAATTTGTGAGTTTTTTTTCTCGTAAATTTATGACTTTATAATCTCAGAGAATATCAAACATTTTTCTAGGAAAGTTGTGGGATTTTTTTTTTTTAAATTTACAACTTTAATCTCTTAGAATATCCAAGTTTTTTTATGGTAAATTTGTGAGTTTTTTCTCGTAAAGTTGTGACTTTAATCTCCAAGATTTTTTCTCTGAATATTGCCCCCTCTCCCCCGGCTCCTAATTTCTGTATTTATTTAATTTTTTTCTCCTGTACAGGCAGTGATCTGGTTGAAGCAGAGAAGACTGGAATTCAAATTGTGGAGTCGCCGTATGTCTTGTCCTTCAAAGACATAACAAAGTACTTCAAGCCGGGCCTGCCCTTGGATTTTACAGTAAGAACCACCTTCTGTGTTTATGATCCGTCTACTAAAATGAAACAGATAAACCAGCTGAATCCTCTGTGCCTTGTGTTGTCCTGCAGCTCCATCGCTGTAGGTGAAAAACTGTAAAGTGTTTTTTCCCCCAACGTGTCCAGATCCAGGTGAGCCACCATGACGGTTCCCTGGCCCGAAACGTCCTGGTCAACTTGAAGCTGCTGAACTCGCCCCTGGTTGTCTCCTCCGGCGCCGGCAGAGTCACCATCAACATGCCCGGAGATCAACGCACACAAACCATCACGGTTAGTATGACTGCATTCATTTCATTCTCCTTTTACTCCCAGAGCCTCGGAGCAAACCAGAACCTTAATTCGTTTTTATTGTGTTTCCCAGGCTGAGACCGTAAAGGCCGGCCTGAGACCAGAGCAGCAGGCCAAACAACAGATCACCGTTCTGCCGTACGTCGCCTTTAACCAGCGCCAAGAGAACTACCTGCACATCTCCATGGGGACCAACACGGCGTCTGTAGGAGACAGACATTCTCTGAAGCTGACTGTCACTCCTGCAGACCCGACACACAGACAATACATTACGCACATCACCTACCTGGTGAGACAGGAGCACATTTTTAGTGCAGTACATTGCCATTACACTTGCTTACAGAAAGAAGAATAAACAAAACCAAATAAAACACAGACATAAATTAAACGCATGTATTGATGTTGACTTTCTCCCCAAAACTCTCTCAGGTAGTGAATAAAGGTAAAATCATTGTTGCCGAGCGCGTGGATGTGAGGGGTCAGCTGGTCACCAGTGTTGGACTGACGGTCACCCCGGAGATGATGCCGTCGTTCCGTTTTGTGGCGTTCTACAGTATTCCCTGGGCGGGGCGGGAGGAGGTAGTGTCGGACTCCATCTGGGTGGATGTGGCAGATTCCTGTGTTGGAGGGGTGAGTGATCAGCTCGACCTCAGAGGTCACTAGCTCACAGCAGGCATGTCTGAAAGACTCCAGCTACTCACTGAGTGTGTCGGTCAACATGTAAGAAGTGTTGCAACGCTTAAAGGGTAATAAAGGATAAGGCCGGCAATGTTCTTCATTTTTCTTAGTTTCAACAAATCCCACGAAAAGACCAAAATAACAGTGACCTGATCTGTCAAGTATTGTGTGTGTATCTAAAGCCTGAGATATCTTCTTCCTCTGTGCCATAGAGCTCCGTTGTTGTCCAAAAACTATTAAAAAAGAAGTGGATGTAGTCACTGTGACGTCACCCATTGGTTTTTGGACTGTCATTTTGAATCCTCAAGTTTAGCATTTTGGCTGTCGCCATCTTGTTTTTTGGTCGTCATCATACTTGTTTTTGGCCGTCGCCACTGGAGTCTAAGTCTATAAATAGTATAATACTAATGATATTAGTGTAGCCTGATCTTTATCTGCAACTGTGCAGAAATACACAATTTAAACACAATCAATAGAAATGCAAAAAAAAAGAAAAAAGGAGCTGCTCAGCATCCGGATGTTAACTTACAATATAAATGTCAATGTTATGAATGAAGCTTCGTACTATTCGGTACAGTCCGGTACTAACCAACCAGTAAATCATTATTTGTTCTGTTGTTCAGTCTTTTGTTCATCTTTGTGTCGATGCATTTTAATTCATGCTGTCTTACAGCTGAATGTCGGGCCGGTGGACGGCTTACGTCGGGACTACGCGCCTGGGAAGAGCTTTAGTTTTCAGGTCAGAGGTGATCCGGGAGCAAAGGTCAGCCTGGTGGCTGTGGACAACGCCGTGTATCTGCTCAACAGGGACAGACTTACACAGAGGAAGGTGAGTGTGTTTTTGTATTTTAGGGCAGGACTGTGTTGGAGTATCAATCATACCATCAAAACTGCAAGCACTAATTTAAACTACACAAAACTGAAATTTTTTTTTTTTTTTGTATTTTATTTTACCAGTTAAACAATTAATTCTAAAAGGTGACATAACTGGAATGCAAATGCTATGGTATCACAAGTCAACAGGTTATTTTTTGTTCTGTACCAACAACCTTACCTTACCTCACCTTACCGTACCTTTTCCTTAGATTTGGGGCGCGGTGGAGCACGGAGACATCGGCTGCACCCGAGGGGGAGGCAGAGATGCCAAGGCGGTGTTCTCCGATGCAGGACTGCTCTACAGCTCCAGCACCGGGTTCAAAACCCAGAACAGACAAGGTACCTACGAGCACGGAGCAGCTGTCTGTCAGCGGGCTACCTCCGGGTCTGAAAAGTAAAGCCAATGCTGAAGTTCTTTCTAACAGCCAGCAGGGGGCGACTCCTCTGATTGTATAGAAGTCAATGAGAAAATGAGCTTCTACTTCTCTCTTGATTTATTACCTCAGTAAACATTGTAAACATGAGTTTATGGTTTCAATCTCTAGTTTCAAGTCTTCTTCAATACAGCATGATGTTCATTTAGTAAATTATGGTCCCATTTAGAGTCAAATAGACCATAAAGCAGGGGATGCTTTAGGGCGGGGCTACCTTGTGATTGACAGGTCGCTACCACAGCGTTGTCCGGTCTGAGAGTTGTCCGTGTTTTTGTCTTATAGAACTTTAACCCTTTCACATGTGTTTTCACTTCATTCGATCCAGATGTTCCGGCATCACTTTTGTGGAGCTGTGCATCTTTATATACAGTCTACTTTAGAAACACACAGATAAACAGATGTTTTTTCTCCTCTCCTCTCGTCAGCCCTGCGGTGTCCAGGCAGCGCCAGAAGGAGGCGCTCTGCTGAACTGTTGCATCGTAAAGCCCAGCTGGGTGAGTCCAATGACTGAATGAACTGCATTATAATAGAGCGCTCTATTAATGATTGAAAATATTGATATTATATTACTAGTGCTGATGACTGTCTGCTGGTTCCTCCCTCTTCTTCCTCCAGAGAGTCATTACAAGGAGAAGCTGCAACGTCGCTGCTGTAAGGACGGCCTCAGGGAGATCCCCATGCCGTACTCCTGCACGCGACGCTCTCTCTACATCACAGAGGGCTGGGAGTGCATGAGGGCCTTCCGCTACTGCTGCGCCACCTACAGGAACCAAGCGTTTAACACGGAGATTCCCACCACCCCACCACCCTCGACCACTGTTCCCCCCATCCCCACCCTTCAAAGTATGTACATGTTTGCGCGAGGAGGAGGAGGAGGAGGAGGAGGAGGAGGACGAGGAAGAAAAATATCCCTATCCAGGGATACAGTCAGTAAGTACTCTACCTCAACTTTTGGTCTAGTATTGAGGGAGAACGCTGTAGATGGCAGCTGCTCACAGGCTGTAATGTAATCCTATTGGGGCAAGCTGGCACCGTCATTTACGTACACTAAAAGTACTTGTTTTTACCATGACAGGCTCTGATTGTTACTATAAGTGTCTGACTACATTATGGAGAGAGTCTCGTTGAAGAAGAAGTCTCCTCTTGAAATCTGGCGAGGTGACGTGTTGCCGGAAGACAACGGTGGAATAGTGGAATACATCCGGTCTGTTATACGTAGCAACGGTCTGTTATACGTAGCAACGGTCTGTTATACATAGCAATGGTCTGTTATACATAACAACGGTCTGTTATAACAGTCTGTTATACATAGCAACTGTCTGTTATACGTAGCAACGGTCTGTTATACATAGCAACGGTCTGTTATACGTAGCAACGGTCTGTTATACATAGCAATGGTCTGTTATACATAACAACGGTCTGTTATAACAGTCTGTTATACATAGCAACTGTCTGTTATACGTAGCAACGGTCTGTTATACATAGCAACGGTCTGTTATATGTATACATAGCAATGGTCTGTTATATGTAGCAATGGTCTGTTATACATAGCAACGGTCTGTTATACGTAGCAACGGTCTGTTATACATAGCAATGGTCTGTTATACGTGGCAACGGTCTGTTATACATAGCAACGGTCTGTTATACGCAGCAACGGTCTGTTATACGTATACATAGCAACGGTCTGTTATACATAGCAACGGTTTGTTATACGTAGCAACGGTCTGTTATACGTAGCAACGGTCTGTTATACGTAGCAACGGTCTGTTATAAAGAAATTACAGACCACAGAACGCCGTGATTGACCAATCAGAATCGAGTTTTCAACACAGCCGTTTAATAATCATATATAAATGTGTTCACATAGATTTTAGAAGTGAGCCTGGATTACCTGGACTGCCTGGATCGCGTTTACTGAAATCACCACCTGGACCTGAACTGACCTATACAAATGTAAACAAAATGGCAGAAGAAGAGGAGGAGGAGGAGGATGAGGAAGAGGAAGAGTGGGAGTATCTGGATGAGACTCAAGTGTATCTGCGATCCAAGTTCTACGAGTCCTGGCTGTGGACGGATGTTAACCTGCCCAGCCAGGCAGAAAGAGACGGGTGAGTGAAACATCAGAGGCAGAGGTAACATCAGAGTTTACTGACACATCATCTGGTGGAACAGCGTCTGTCTTTAAATTTTATTTATATAAAGTACATTATCAATCCCTTCTCTGCAATTTGGTTGTTGCAGCAGGTTACGTTCCAGATAAGAGATCAACTCGTATAAAAGCACCGCCTACTGACCAATCAGAGCTCAGTGCGGTGATCATATGATAATATTACACACATATGAAGAAGTTATAATCCAGACTAAAAATAACACAGTTTAAACTGACAGATGCAGGAAGGACATCTGGCTGGATGCTGTGGGTGTTTACTGCTTTGAATTATATTTTTATATTTATTTTTTCACTCGCTCTCAAGTCCGTTTCACACCGCTGGAGTCAGAGACACAGATGATAGAAGGTTGAAACACTCATACACGCCACATCTTTTTCAAAGGCTATATTAAAGTGTAATCTAATCATCCGGTATACTCTGAAAGTTAATTTATAACATCACTGCCCCATCCAGACGACTATATCTGACTTTTGAGTGTTCCGTTAAATTAATAAATGTTTTAATTTACGCATTTACACATCTGTATTTTTTCTTTTTCCAGCTGTCCTTCCTGCATTTGGCAGCTTCAACTGTGTTGCTGTTAGTCTGGATTATGTGTTTAACTTCATTTTATTTGTCTAATATTATAGTTTGCTCTTGGCTCTGCTGACAGTAGACTTGTCCATGTTTCTGATTGGTCGTATGCCTCAAACCCCGCCCCTTTTATGTTAACGTGCTCATAACCCAATGGTGAAACCCTGCGTTGATTTACAGAGTTGATAACCAACGTCGTAGGCCCGTCTGAGGCCTGTTCTACGAAGGGAGTTCAACATACCCAGGGTATCTTCTCCTTATCTGGCTTCACTAACCCTAACAAACGAGATCCCGCTAAGCGGACCTACGACGCTGGTTATCAACTCGGTAAATCAACCCAGGGTTTTCTCCATCTGGCTGTGAGCGAGTTCACATGAACGGGGCGGTGTTTGAATTGCCATTTTTAGTGTAGTTTCAAGATCCATTAGTATTACTAAAAATACGTATATGTATAGGTGTCTGTGAGAAGACCTGAATGGACGTTTTTTTCATTGTCGATTAATCTATCAATTATTTTCTCGTTTAATGGATTAGTTGTTTGGTCTGTAAAATGTCAGAAATTGGTGGAACACGTTGATCTGTGTTTCCCAAAGCTCAAGACGACGTCCTCAAACTCAAATATTCAGTTTACTGTCACAGAGGAGTAAAGAAACTAGAAAATATTCACATTTAGGAAGCTGGAATCAGAGAATTTTGACTTTCTTTTCTTAAAAAATTACACAAACCGATTAATCGATTATCACAATAGTTGGCGATTATTTTAATAGTTGACAACTAATCGATTAATTGTTGCAGCTGTAAGTCTGAGAGCGTGTGACTCTGTTTGTTTGAGTCCATGATTCATCTCCACGGGAACAAGGCAGTAAACAAGTCATCCTTAAAGACGACACAGAGGTTTAGTGGAGCAATACGAACACAATATCTTATCTCCTGTTTTGTATCTGACTAATAGACCTTTAAACAGCTGTTGCAATTGTGAAGATTCTGGTGTGCAGCAATAGTGATGTTAACTGTTTGAATGACCCACTGATGATGTTTCTAAAAACGTTAATTACTGTTGATTACTTACTTACTCCCTTGTTCCCATGACAATAAGGTAACGCAGGACAACAGTCTTACGCCAATTTTCAAAAATGCGAACAAGACAACCGCTGATTTCTCATGACTTAAACCACTTGAGCGATCGTGTACCTCAACTTCCTATTTTGAAAATATAACCTCATGAGTTCCACTTTGGGTCCCCAAAAAGTCCAAATCCAGCCAGTGATATCTGACGTACCATGCCCGTCTCTGATAAATCAGAGGCGATCCGAAGCCTCTCACTCAGTTTCATCATGTGAGATAAAAACACACAGTGAACTCTCTGCATTGCATCATGATTTGTTTGGTCAGTGATAACAGCTGGATAAACAGCTCAGAATCAACAATCCTGACTCTGTTTCTGGTGTTAAACAGACATTCATGTTCTGTACTAATGCAGAATCCTGTATGTGTGCGATGTCCATGTTTGCTTTGTGAAAGGCTGTCCACCCAAACTGTACAGTTGCTGTTACTGTTTATCACCAAGTTAGCTGCTGAAACTGTAGCATGATGCAAAAAAATCGACATCTCTTAAAAAAGGAGCTGTGGTTCTGACCTCAATAACATCGATATGAATCTGATCAACAGGTTGGCGTCGAAGGACGTGAACCATCCTTTACCTGACAGCATCACAGAGTGGGGAGTTCTGGCCGTCAGTGCATCACCTCATACAGGTACGAGGAGGGTCTGAAAGTAGCACCCGCCACCCACCAAATGCAAATGCAAAATCAACAGGAACACCCGCCACTTTGGCAGGCAGGGAAAACGCTAAGGACATCCTGTCGTCCGGGGGCGAAAAAAAATATGATCGGGGAGGATGAAAATTTATTTTAGGATGAATTTGGGACGAGAGCTGAAAGAAAAATACCCGTTGCATTAGAATTAAAGATGATGAAAATTACTGCACATTTTAGGTAGCGCACCGTTATTAGTCAACCTCCGTGACAACATAAACACACACGCATACACACTGTATGCGCCCGATCCGTCCCGCACATACACACACACACACACACATACACACACACACACACGCACGCGCTGTATGCACATATACCGCCGGCCTCAGATCTCAGGACAGCTGCAGTGTCAACAGGGAATTATTCCCAAGTCAATGAGATAAACTTTCTAGTATTAACATTACCAGTTAGCTAACGAGGAGTCAAAACTCCACAACAGCTCAAATCATGTTACTGATGTTAACCACTTATTTACCTACTGACTCCTCTCTTCGTCCCCGTATGGGTAATAAAGCTGCAATGAATGAATTGTAAAATCTGCTGACTGACACCGAGGCCACTAAGTTTCCCCAGAAGATCAAGTCTGTGAGCATCTCTTGAAAATATACTCAGAGTGTTTTCAGAGAAGCTCACCAGAACTGTACCGAGGTATTTAAAGTTTTCCACAGTTTCACCATGTTGGCCATCAGGAGAAACTGTCTCTGTGTTCGGATTTGTGCTGCACATGCAAACCTATAATTCTTGATGCTGCCATTTACTGAAAAAAGCCAAAGCTGATCAAATTGTCCACACTTTGCAAAAACGTGCAAAGACTAAAGGTTCAAATCTCTAAACTAAAGGATGAAGGAAATACTACAAATGTGTGTACACATTCATACATGTGCAGAAGCCCCGTCACTAATGTTCCTCCGAATGTCTGCAGGTTTCTGTGTTGCCGAGCCGTACAACGTCAGAGCGTGGAAGCGTTTCTTTGTGGACCTGAAGCTGCCGTATTCAGTGGCGAGGAACGAACAGGTGGAGATTAAAGCCGTGATCCATAACTACGGCTACGACGACCTGCATGTAAGAAAATCACCTCAAAACTACACAGCAGCACACTCACTCTCCTATTATTCAGCCAGGAATTTAGTTCATATAGAATCTACATCTTTCTGCAATAGAAGTAGCTTGATTTAATAGATTAAACTCTTTCTACAGAAGTTATAACAAGACTAAGAGTTATAGCCTCACTGGAGTGCTTTAAGCTAAATGCTAACATGCTCACAATGATGATGCTACCATGCTGATGTTTAGCAGGTATAACGGGAACTTCAACCTCTTTTTCTTTCTGAGTTTTTTCTTGTAAATTTGTGACTTTAATCTCACATAATTTCTGAGTTTTTTTCTTGTACATTTTTACTTTAAACTCAGAGAATGTTTTTGTTTTTTTCTTGTAAATTTTTTACTTTAAACTCAGAGAAAATTTGAGTTTTTTCTTGTAGATTTGTGACTTTAATCCCAGAAAGTTTGAGTTTTGTTTTGTAAATTTGTGACTTTAATCTCACAGAATTTCTGAAATTTTTTTCTTGTAAATTTGTGACTTTAATCTCAGAGAATTCTTGAGTTGTTTCTTTGTGACTTTAATCCCAGTGAATTTCCTGCAAATTAATGTTTTTTTAATCTCGAGAATATATGTTTTTGTTTAATATTTTGTAAATATACAACTTTAATCTTGGAAATGCGAGTTTTTTCTCTCCGTATATACGCCGTCGTCGTTTCCACTCAAAGTTAAGTCAATAAAATAAATCTTGAATAAATACATCCTGTGACCGGTTTCTGTGCAGGTGAGGGTGGTGCTGATGAAGACAGAGGGCATGTGCAGCATTGCCTTTAAGGAAAAACACACGCAGGAAGTGTCGCTGGCGGCCGGCGCTTCTGTCGCGGTGCCGTACACCATCGTACCGCTGGTGGTGGGGAAACTTCCTCTGGAGGTGATGGTGGTGGCCAGAGACATGATGGGAGGAGACCGCATCCAGAAACATCTACGGGTGGTGGTGAGTCACTCCTGATGATGGAGAAATCCTGGCAGTATAATGAGGGTGACAGTAAAGTTTGTCTCATCCATCAGCCTCTTTGTTCTTCTAAAAACAGAGTCCGCTCCTTTCTTGAATGTCACAATCATTTTATTTGTGTTGTACTTCTATGATCCCAAAACAAGAAGACAGTATGCTAGACAGAAATGAACTAAATATAATATTTATTAAGAAGATAATTATAAGCTAACAGATATTTATTTGAATAAAGATAACTCTTTTCTTAACCCAAACAGCTGGACGGAGTGCAGAAGACTGAAGTTCGGAGTGCGGTGTTGAACCCGTCGGCTGAGGGAGGTAAGAACATCGCAGCGATGCATAATTTTGTATCATCTTAAGGCAGGGCAAGTTTGTGTATATACTGTAGCACATTTCAGCAACAAAGTGCTTTACATAAAGCATCAAATGCATCGAGACAAAGTGCAAAAGAAACGCATCATAAAAGGACATTTAAATACAATTTAAAAAAGTCCTTAAAGAGAATATCAAATTAAAACAAGATCAAATAAAATAAGGCCGGTATAAAACACAAGAATACAAATTACAGTGTAGTGCAAACAGAAAAGTCTTCAGCCTTGATTTAAAAGAAGTGAGTCTTGATGCGGACCTGCAGTTTTCTGGGAGTTTATTCCAGATATATGGAGCATAAAAACTGAACTGCTGCTTCTCCATGTTTAGTTCAGACTCTGGGGACAGAAAGCAGACCTGTACCAGACGACCTGAGAGGTCTGGATGGTTCATAATG
>NC_133797.1:41075963-41098463 GCF_043250625.1 Sebastes fasciatus
CATCAACGAGCAGCAGGTGTGTGAGCCTCTGCTCTACCTGGTGAACAACAAACACCGGCTTCCTACGGGCAGCTTCAGAGAGGACAACCCAGTTTACACCACTACCATGACGGTGAGAAGCACACTGAAAAACACACCACGTCACCCTGCTGATTATTATATTATTATATTATTATTATAACCTTTGTTTGAACAGGAAAGGCCATTAAAGGCATGCATACTTGCCAACCCTCTCCATTTTCTCGGGGAGATTTACGTTTAAAAAGAGAGACCATTTTGCATCAACAGTACACCGTCTTACAGGAAGAAATCAGTCCTAGAAGAGACAGTGGCTGTATTCGAAACCGCCTACTACATACTACTGACGAATGCAATATACAGTATATGTTCCTCAGCGAATTACCCACAATTCTCAGAAATCAGAGGAAAGTAAGCATTAAACTATATTACACACCTGGTTCATTCATTAAACTATATTACACACCTGGTTTATTCATTAGACTCTATTAAACACCTGGTTTATTCATTAGACTATATTACACACCTGGTTTATTCATTAGACTATATTACACACCTGGTTTATTCATTAGACTATATTACACACCTGGTTTATTCATTAGACTATATTACACACCTGGTTTATTCATTAGACTATATTACACACCTGGTTAATTCATTAGACTATATTACACACCTGGTTTATTCATTAGACTATATTACACACCTGGTTTATTCATTAGACTATATTAAACACCTGGTTTATTCATTAGACTATATTACACACCTGGTTTATTCATTAGACTATATTACACACCTGGTTAATTCATTAGACTATATTACACACCTGGTTTATTCATTAGACTATATTACACACCTGGTTAATTCATTAGACTATATTACACACCTGGTTTATTCATTAGACTATATTACACACCTGGTTAATTCATTAGACTATATTAAACACCTGGTTTATTCATTAGACTATATTACACACCTGGTTTATTCATTAGACTATATTACACACCTGGTTTATTCATTAGACTATATTACACACCTGGTTAATTCATTAGACTATATTACACACCTGGTTTATTCATTAGACTATATTACACACCTGGTTAATTCATTAGACTATATTACACACCTGGTTTATTCATTAGACTATATTACACACCTCTGGTTAATTCATTAGACTATATTACACACCTGGTTTATTCATTAGACTATATTACACACCTGGTTTATTCATTAGACTCTATTACACACCTGGTTTATTCATTAGACTCTATTACACACCTGGTTTATTCATTAGACTATATTACACACCTGGTTTATTCATTAGACTCTATTACACACCTGGTTAATTCATTAGACTATATTACACACCTGGTTTATTCATTAGACTATATTACACACCTGGTTTATTCATTAGACTCTATTACACACCTGGTTTATTCATTAGACTCTATTACACACCTGGTTTATTCATTAGACTATATTACACACCTGGTTTATTCATTAGACTCTATTACACACCTGGTTTATTCATTAGACTATATTACACACCTGGTTTATTCATTAGACTCTATTACACACCTGGTTTATTCATTAGACTCTATTACACACCTGGTTTATTCATTAGACTCTATTACACACCTGGTTTATTCATTAGACTATATTACACACCTGGTTTATTCATTAGACTATATTACACACCTGGTTTATTCATTAGACTATATTACACACCTGGTTTATTCATTAGACTCTATTACACACCTGGTTTATTCATTAGACTCTATTACACACCTGGTTTATTCATTAGACTCTATTGCACACCTGGTTTATTCATTAGACTATATTACACACCTGGTTTATTCATTAACCAGTTATTTTAGTTTTGCATAATAATGCAGTTCTGACAAAAACAAGTAAACTGATTTGACAGTTACCTCTAGTCTCGTAAGGCAAGAGTCTGGAAGACGTTCAAGTCAAGCAGTAAAATACGTAAAATAAAAAGCCACATTCGACGTTGTCAAGGTAACATATGTAGCTGCGCAAAGTGCTGTCCGATTCATATTTATACCATTTCAAGCCCTCGCAGCCTCTCACATTCAACCATTTACCAGGTGACGTCAGTCAAGTCCCCTAAAAAGGCCTTAGGGGGGACACTGGGATTGGGCCAGTGAGACAAATTTCTCATTCTGCCTCAATAGACCAGAATGCAATGCAGTCACAAGACCAGAATGCAATGCAGTCACAAGACCAGAATGCAATGCAGTCACAAGGCCGGTCATTTTAGTTATTTTTTGCAAGGCATTTTGGGAAAATTAGAGTTGAAATCTTTTTTTTAAAACTGATATGCAGAAATTTGAATGAACTGGCTCTGTGTCTCTAGGGCGGTCTCCGTGGCGACGACCCCGAGATAACCCTGACAGCCTTCGTCCTCGTAGCGCTCGCCGAGGCCAAGAAGGCCGGGATCCGCTGCACGGGTCCAAGGGTAGAGGTACATTTCATCTGTTGCTTGTAGAGCACTTTTTAATCTTACCTCGTTGTTATTATGCTCGGGGGTGTTATCAGTCTTTAAATCTATTGTCTACCACATGTGTGTCTGCTGTAGTTAGCTATCCATAAGACAGCCGACTACCTGAAGAGAGCGCTGGTGAGGGTGGGGAGGAGACCGTACACCGTGGCCATCGCCTCCTACGCCCTGGCTCTGCTGAGTCGACATAACCCAACAGAACGTTTACTCGGAGCTGCAGCCCCAGGTATCCCAGCCCTGTTTCATGTGTGTCTCACTCACAAAGACTTTCAGTTACCGCCTCAATCAATTCTTTTTATTGTGTTTTTTTAAATGAAATGTGACCTTTTGTTATTCACAAAAAAAATCTGAGATTTTGAGAATAATGTCATAATATTACATGAATAAAGTCATAGGTTTACGAGAAAAAAGTCGTAATATTATGATAATAAAGTCATAATATTATAAAGTAATAATTTCACGTGTTATTTTGTTATTTCTCATAAAGTTATGACTTTTTTCTCCTAATATTACGACTTTTTTTCTCGAAAAGTTAGGACTTTCTTATCTTAATATTACGACTTTTTTCTCATAATATTACGACTTTATTCTGTAAATCTCAGATGTTTTTTCCTTCAATGTGGCCCTAATACTCCGTAGTACATTTGCTCTTTAGCCCTCACTGCATTAGACTTATATAATATATACTTAGACTATAAATGTGTTACCTTCATCACAATGCTCAAATGTTTTGCGGCTCCAGACAGGTTCTTTATTTTTGTTTTTGCCTAAAAAGGCTATTGATAGTAAAGGTTTCTGACCCTTGCTGAATACACTGACTATGGAGAAGTACCTCATCCAACCCCACTTTAAAACCCCTAAACTATCCCTTTAAAGCTGACACTTCTGTTTTCCATTCCTCCTTTACTGTTAACCGTTTCCTCTCTCCTCCAGGTGGCAGCTACTGGCCCGACAGTCAGAACACCTTGTTCACCTTGGAGGCGACCGGCTACGCCCTGCTAGCGCTGGTGAAGTTGGGACGCATGGAGGAAGCTGCAGCGCCGTTTAAATGGCTGAACAGCCAGCGGAGGAGAGGAGGAGGCTTCGGCTCCACTCAGGTAACGGCAGGACGAGTCCGGTGGCTCAGCTGTGATCTGCAAATCCAACAATTTCTTATTGTCTCTTCAAGTTCATTCACCTGCTCCAGGCTCTGATTGGTGGGTACTGCACCCACTGACGGGGTTTTTATTTTGCTCGCCCCGTTTATATCAATGCGGTTAGTCTAGGGTTCAGTCGAAGAAAAGTCGTAGTATTATGAGACTAAAGTCGTAACATTATAAAGTAGTAATTTCTTGCATGCAAGACCTTGTCTATGTTATTATTGTCTTTTTTTCTCGTAAAGTTATGACATTATTCTCGTAATATTACGACTTTTTTCTCGTAAAGTTATGACATTATTCTCTAATATTACAACTTTTTTCTCGTAATATTATGACATTATTCTCATAATATTACAACTTTTTTTCTCGTAAAGTTATGACTTTATTCTCATAATATTACGACTTTTTTCTCGTAAAGTTATGACATTATTCTCGTAATATTACGACTTTTTTCTCGTAAAGTTATGACATTATTCTCTAATATTACAACTTTTTTCTCGTAAAGTTATGACATTATTCTCGTAATATTACGACTTTTTTCTCGTAAAGTTATGACATTATTCTCTAATATTACAACTTTTTTCTCGTAAAGTTATGACATTATTCTCGTAATATTACGACTTTTTTCTCGTAAAGTTATGACATTATTCTCTAATATTACAACTTTTTTCTCGTAATATTATGACAGATGTTTTTTCCCCCAATGTGGCCCTAATACTCCGTAGTACATTGTCTCTTTGGTCCTCACTGCATTAGACTTATATACTATATACTTAGACTATAAACTGTGTTACCTTCATCACAATGCTCAAATGTTTTGCGGCTCCAGACAGATTTTTTTTTTTTCCCTAAATGGCTCTTTTGATAGTAAAGGTTTCTGACCCCTGGACTAGGCTAAATAACAGAAACACCTCTCTGTATAATACAATACAGTTGTAGGGATTTGGCAGAACAGGTTTGGTTATTAGCAAATTAATTAATAAATAATAATAGAATTATTAATATTAATAAAGATTATCAATAAACATTAATAATAAACGGGGCTTCACCCAGGAATCAGGGATCAATAACCAAAACGTTAATATAGTCTCATTAAATATACTAAACTATCAATTTGGAACGTTGATTAATAATTAAATTAATAACTATAACCAAAATAGATAGTAAAGGTTGAAGGATATCGCAGTTCTTGACATAGCAGAGGTTTGCATTATTCACTCTTGTACAACATTAAACAGACCAGCAGGTATATTCCACAAACATTTATTTACAAGATAATAAAGGTTTAAAACAAAGTGTGTGAGCGTGTGTGTGTGTGTGTGTGTGTGTGAGAGAGAGAGAGAGAGAGAGAGAGAGAGAGAGAGAGAGAGAGAGAGAGAGAGAGAGAGAGAGAGAGAGAGAGAGAGAGAGAGAGAGAGAGAGAGAGAGAGAGAGAGAGAGAGAGAGAGAGAGAGAGAGAGAGAGAGAGAGACGATGGCTTCTTGTCTCAAAATGTCTGCCTACAGACAAAAGGGGTGAGCACTGTAAAACTACAAAGATGGCGGGATCAAAGATGGCCGCCAACATGTCACCACATGGCCTCTTTGTTCTTCGGAGCACATGTGCTCAGGAAGGACAGAGATGGGGGGTGATGTGGGGGTTGAAGCTGTATGTTTAACTAAATCACAGTTTCTGTATGTGATCTTAATGAGTGTCAGATAATGCAGTGGGTTAGAAAAGATGGTTAGTTTGCATGCAAGACCTTGTCTATGTGAAGCAGAAACTAAACACATCAGATGTGGCAAAGCCAGCTACCCAAATAGCATAACTACAAATAATATCACAACAGTCAAACTCAATGAATAACATTAAACCAAATCAATACAAGAACATTCTAGAAATCAAAGTTGAACAGTCTTGCTCAGCCATGTGCACTTTCTACTGCTAAGGTAAGCCCAGTACGTTACCGATCCATGGAAGAAAAGGGTTTGTAATTCCATGTGTTGAAGTTGTGGTTCCAAGTCAATGTTGTCTTTGCTGTGCTCAAATCCGGTTGTGCAGATTGGAGGAAGCTGATCGCTCCAATACTTCTTCCCAGCAGCTTGATAGCTTGGTGCTAACTTCCTTGCGGTTGTTGCTTGAAGTTAGTAGGTAAAAAGGCAGGCTCTCGCGTCTTCTGTTAGAGGTTCCTTGTGTTCCTATGGCTGTTTCCTAACAGGTCATAGATCAGAGAGCAGAACTGCTTGTGGTCTGGAGAGCAGCAGCTCACTTCCACAGGTCAGGAGGTGAGAAGAAAGGGCAGAAAGAGGAGGAAAAAAGAGATTCCTCTGGTTTTGTCCTGGGTAGATTTCACACCTATGTGTGAATGCTACAGTAGCCAATGGCTACTGAGCTGCGTCCACAGCCAATGGCTGCATGACTCAAGGATCCTGAGAAGCGTAGTTCATTGTCTTTGCCACCAGTAATGGTGGGTCCCTACACAGTTCAACAGCACCACAAACTGCCTCCTACAAAAACCTACAAAAACTGAACATTAACCTTCATCGAGGCATTTATCGCAGGACTGAAGCCAGGTGGACCTAATAAAGGTAAAACTTACTATTTAGTAAGGCTGGGACGATTCACCTATCTCCTGATTCTATACTATCACGACACTTTGGCACCGATTCGATATGTGTTGATATTTTACGTATTGCGATTCGACCATGGGAAAAAGTTGAATCATACACTTCTACGGACTGTTACTTTGTAAAATATCTAAATTAATCCAGTAAGAATGTTTGATTTTCAGCATGTATGTAGTCAGAGATGTCCTGAAGTCAAATATATCAGTCATTGTCAGGAATTATTTATTACATTTATTATCCAGCAACGCAAAAATCAAAGAATAAAGACATTTCCCTCACAAATTAGTGGTATTTTCTTTTAATTTATAATTTTTTATACTTCTGGTGAATATAATCCAATCAATCTTATTTCCATAGATGTATTTTGTGTATACAGTTCCCTTTGTTAACATCTTTAGCCGTGATGTCTAGCTCTGCTTTTCCTGTCGATGTGTGAAACCCAAAGTGTTTCCATCCTTTACTGGATGTGTAGTGTTTACCACGCTGGATTTAACATGTGAGGGTGCAGGTCGTATCCACGCTGACCCTCCGACATTTTATACTTTCTCGTCTCGACTCGCTGCAGTTTGTTTTGCTTTCGACAGATATGGAACAGATATGACGTCACGTTACTCAGACTACAACAATAAAAGCGTAACTTCCTTCTACCTCCACATAGACTCAAATGAAGCAAATACAGTATATTGATTTTGGCGTTAAAACATCTATTTCAGATAGTAAAAAATCACGATACATAGGTGAATCGATTATTTTTCCCACCCCTACTGACTAATATGATGGGAGGTTTTGTCCGATTTTAACTAAAAGTAAATATCATTGGTACTATGATTGGTCACTTCATGGTTTTGAGTCTCTTTACTCGTGGTAACGGTCCAAACTGATGATTACACAATAACGTAACCATTGAGACAAACTCTGATCGTTAAGATGACAAAGACGTTACCCAATTAAATGTTCTACAATCTGTCTCATCAGTTCTGTGTTTCCCTTCTCTGTCCTCTCTCAGTCCACCATGGTGGTGCTCCAGGCGCTGTCAGAGTACCTGATAAACAAACCTCCTCCTGATGACATCAGTCTGGATGTGGACGTCAGGATAACGGGACGCAGGGAAATCCGCTACCATTTCAACCCCGAGACCGCCTACGCTGCTCGCTCCTCCAGGGTGAGAGACATGAGACTGAATGTAAAATCCAGACAGAGTTCAACATTAGGAGACACTGGGGGAGTTTAACTTGATGCTTTTCCATTGGCGGTTGAAATTTGAGAGCACCACTGGTTGCAATAACCTCTGAGATCCCGGCCAACATTACTGTCTTTAAGAGACTGTAGAGACTCAATTTAAAGCTAGAAGGAAGATACTGGAATCATATGAAACTAGACGACCTAATGCATTCGTTGGTACCAACCAATGCTCATGTAAGGGGAATAAATAACGCTCCATAGTTAGGCTACGTTTTGGCGATACGTGAATTAAAATGGGTTCTATGGGTACCGACGAGTCTCCCCTTTACAGACCACTTTATGATAATCACATGAAAATAAAATTGTGTATTTGAATATTTCTGCATACTGGGGTCCCTGAACATTCTTGAATTACAAGAAACTGGGTATCACTATAAAGCTGAGACTCTTGTGGATCCAATGAGCCCAACTGGATTCATGTGTGATGATGTTAGTCCCCATAGGAGACATTTCATTGACTTCCCTGTATAAAATGACCTGTGGTGACCTCTAGCATAATCACAGCCTCATGAAGCTTTACAGCCACAAACTAGAGACCTAGAGCATTCAGCGGATGGAGGGATCAAACTAGAGACCTAGAGCATTCAGAGGATGGACGGATCAAACTAGAGACCTAGAGCATTCAGAGGATGGATGGATCAAACTAGAGACCTAGAGCATTCAGAGGATGGATGGATCAAACTAGAGACCTAGAGCATTCAGAGGATGGATGGATCAAACTAGAGACCTAGAGCATTCAGAGGATGGATGGATCAAACTAGAGACCTAGAGCATTCAGAGGATGGATGGATCAAACTAGAGACCTAGAGCATTCAGAGGATGGATGGATCAGACTAGAGACCTAGAGCATTCAGAGGATGGATGGATCAAACTAGAGACCTAGAGCATTCAGAGGATGGATGGATCAGACTAGAGACCTAGAGCATTCAGAGGATGGATGAATCAAACTAGAGACCTAGGGCATTCAGAGGATGGATGGCTTTCCTGGCTAGATTGACAATAAGGGGGTTTCCCGCCATCCAATTGCCAAAAAATGCAAATTCCTGCAGAAATCTCTAAATGTCAAAAAGTTTTTGATCCCAAATCACAGCATGTCTTTTTCTATGGTGTTCCTCAAGGTCTTGGTGTCTTAATGTGGTATTTTGGAGGGATTTTTGATCATTTACATCATTATTGATGATTATTATCAATTTTTCCAGTGGTAAAAAATTGTTAAATGTATTAAACCAAATCTGTGTAACAAATGATATCATCCCAAAAATTGCTACAACAACTTATGACACATAATAGAGCATGGGGATGACCATCATATACTTCTATCATAATGATCTAAACACTTATACAAAATTTAATTGGTGCCTAACCAAAACACAATATTTATTTCTGATTTATGACTTGAACATCTTGACACAGTGCTGAGCAGCATCTCAAATTAATCTTCAGGTTCCAGCTTTCAGATGATGTACACCACTTCTATGTGACATCTACTGTTGACCTGCTATCTCCCCTTAAAGACCCCCTGGACACTCCTAAAGAAGACTAAAACCTATGTCTATGTGGGTCTCGGAGAGATAACAACATCAGGGAGTGTATTTTATTATGTATTTTACAACAAATGTCTTCTTCTCTGGTGCTTCTTTTTTCCCATAGTTGCCTGCTGATCTGGATTTGATAGTGCAGGCTCGAGGGAATGGACAGGGAATACTGGAGGTACGATCACACGTTTACTTTTCTACATTTTTCTTTTCTTTTTTTTTTAACACATACAATATAGACGTACATGGAACGATATGATCACATGACCAACAATCATTCAGTAATGAATGAAAACATAATGTTTTGGGTTCGTTTCTTTTGTGCGTCCCGTCCCGTTCCCTGAACTTTGACTGAAGGTTGTGACCTATTACAACCAGCTGCATGAGGTGGATGAGAAAATACCCTGCAAGGACTTTGAGCTCAACGTCACTATTGAAGAATCCAGCGGTAACTCAAGTTCTCACACTGCCTCATGATATATGAAGCATAAAACATGACATGATTACAACAATGTGACAGCATAACATAACACAGAGGAAAGTTCATTTGCTTTTGTAAACCTATAACAACTGCCATGACGTAAACATAACACAAAACACAGATGAACATTTTATTGATATTTGTAATGTAAGTCACACTCACACATGATAACATAAAGCATTATATTTAAAATATTGACGTAAATAAATTTAGCAGACGATAATTAAATAAAAGTAAAGTGAATAATTAAATAAATGAATGAAATGAAGCACTTTTTAACAAAAATAGTGAAATATTAAAAAAAGAAACAGAAGAAAGAATTAGACAAAAAATACAATATTTAAAACATGCATGTACAAAATATGAAAATGTAAAAAAGTGCATTTTCAGATATATTTTTTATGTAAGTCACCATCACACATGATAACATAAAGCATACTATTTGAAATATTGACTAAAATAAAGTAAAAATAAAAAAATATATAAAATGAATGAAGCACTTTTTTTTTACAAAAATAATAAAAATAATTTAAAGAAACAGAAGAAGAAAATTAGACAAAAAATACAATATTCAAAACATGCATGCACAAAACATGAAAATATAAAAAATGTGCATTTTAAGATTTATTTTTATGTAAGGCACCATCACATATGATAACATAAAGCATAATATTTAAAATGTTGACATAAATAAATGTAATCGACTATATTTAAATAAAAATAAATAGCCCTTTTTTAACAAAAAATAGTGAAATATGTTTTAAAGAAATAGAAGAAAAAATTTGACAAAAAATACAATATGTAAAACATGCATGTACAAAATATGTAAAAGAGTGCATTTTAAGATCCCATATTGATTGATTTGGAAATTGATTTCTATAAATGTTAATTAAATAAAATAAAGTAGCATAACCAAATAAAATATAGTATTATATGCATCTAATTCCACAGGATAAGCAGCCCAACCTCACTACATTAAATAATGCTTTGTTTCTGCTCTATAACAGAAAAGCCTCCAGCAGATGTAATAAAATCCTACCAGATCACCATTAAAGTGAGGTGAGTTGTTCTTATTGTCTTTAAACTTTTTTCACTTTTATTGAGATTGAAGAAGGGTAATAAAAGTCTGAAGTATCTTTTGTCAGCGCTGGTGTCTTTCTGTCTCACAGGGCTTTAGGACCCAGAGACGTCAGGATGGTGGTTCTGGATATAAGTCTGCCTACTGGCTTCACCCCAGAAAACTCTGACCTGGAGATGGTAATCAGCCTCTGCTACCACATTAAGATTATCCAGTTTAATGTTCAGCCTGCTTGCGTGTTATCTTATATCCGTAGTATTTTGAAGAGTTAAAGCCACAAGCAAATGCTTGATACTTAAATGTTTTTGCTTTTATTTTGGAAAAACACCTGAAGAGATGTAACTGACTTGAAGAATAATTTCCCATTTTGACAAGAGAGGAGTAAAGTAGTTAAATACACTTTATTACACGGCTTTGTTGAATACTCGATTCTGATTGACCAATCACGGCGTTCTACGGTCTGTTATTTCTTTATAACAGACCGTTGCTATGTATAACAGACCGTTGCTACGTATAGCAGACCGTTGCTACGTATAACAGAACGTTGCTATGGGCGCAGCTCTGTGGACCGTTTTTGTGTCAAAATATTGATTTCTTCAGTAAGTAGCCGTGCAATAAGCGGGATAATGTACAGCTAGCCGGTCAACGTTGTGAAATAAACACCTTCAGGAGTTGTTGAGGTTTATTTCACAACAATGACCGGCTAGCTGTACATTATCCCTCACATAGACCCAACCGAACTGATAATAGCATGGATTCTAGGACTAATTAACTTCCTATATAAAACTCTCTGTATATATATATACACTATATACTGTATATATATATAAAACCTTTTAAGAAGGTTACAAATACCTTGCAAAAAAGTCACAATTCAAGCGCTGCTGATGAGGACATTGTCTCAAAGTGAAAATGATGCTTTTCAGCATCAATAGTTGAAATGTTTTGTGATGCTGGTCAGTCTTCCATCACTGTATGAGTAAATGGAGGTGTTTTAAGTGTCTTAAAATATCACTGAGCACTGAGCACTATGTTATTTTACTACGGACATGTATTAGGGCCAGGCATAAGGGGAAAAATGAGAGGAGGAAGTTTATTTTATATTTTGCATTTTGAGAATAAAGACGAAATGTTTAGAATAAATGCTGAACTTTTGAGAATAAATCAAACTACTAGCATTAGCGGCATACTGAAATTGCGACTTTATTCTCAACATTTTGGCTTTATTCTCAAAATAAAAAATAAAATTAATAATAAAACAATAATAATAAATTTCCTCCTCATTTTCCCCCTCATACCTGACCCTTAAACGCTTCCGTTGCATTCACACCAGATCAGGCATTGCGGCGATTCGCCGCACAACCGGAGAATCACTTTAATGGCCCATTGACTGCAAGGCGATTAACGTCATTTGTTCTCACGACTTGGTTGTACAGCTCTGGATCGCCGGTTACGTGATTAGCCCAAAGTTGATTCTGTTTCTACTTTTCCGCCGCAGAACGCTGCATTGTTCCGTCACCTCCTGCGGCCGCCGCAGCAGCCACAACCTAAACACACTACCCTTATTCAAACCCGCCGGATCTGGTGTGACTGCAGCTTAATGTGTACTGGAGCAACATCCCAATCATTCCCTTTCAGATAGAAGTTTATAAAAAGTTCTCTACATCGTGATGATGACGAAGATGAGACATGTTTAGGTTGCTAACTGATTCTGTGTGTGTGTGTGTTTGTCCAGTTGTCGAACTCAGTGGACCGCTACATCAATAACTTCCAGATAGTTGATAACCTGAGTGACAGAGGCTCTCTGATCATCCACCTGTTCAAGGTAAAACATTGTTTACTTGTTTGCAACCAGAGGGACTCTGACGTGCTGATTCGTGTCATTTATTTGCACAAATTCAAAGTTTCCTTCCATGAAATTATCTGGATAACTTTTCTTAGTAAAAACCAGAGCTTGCTAAATTGTCTGCGATGTTTGTTTCTCTACTCTGTTACAATAAATTCTCCTGCCCTGTCCTCCTCTGCTCCTCTCAGGTGTCCCACAAAGAGCCAGAGGTCCTGATCTTCAGGCTTCAGCAGAGCTTCAAAGTCGGCCTCCTGCAGCCGTCCTCGGTCACGGTCTATGAGTATTACAACCCGGGTAGGAGAACACATTCTGACACACATTGATAGTGTGGAATATGTCCACTTTATTTATTGTAATTGTAATATTGAATAGAAAGTAGCAGCGAGCATGTCTTCAAATCTTGAACAGTATCGGGTGCCAGGTAGTAGTAAGATCAGAAGAAACAGATCAGCGGCACTCACAGATGAAGGGTCTTTCTTAGTTTATTCTGGGCAAAGAAACAAACACGTTTCAACTATAAGCCGTCATCAGCGTGATCACTCGAGCAGTAATGCTAGTTTTAAACATTCAGGTGAGACACAGACACCAAAGAGATTACATGATTACATGTCCGCCAGGACTCCGCCTCTCACAACACAGGAGGCGTGGTCACAATAGTATGGAATCAATCGCATGTAAAGTATAATTAAAAGCTGTATGACCCTGTAAGACAGTAAAAACCTCTTCAAGAGTGTACAGTACAAATATCATATCATAGAAAAATGTGCTAAGATGTCGTAGAAAAATAGGTAGAAAATTATACTAAGATATCATAAAAACATTTACCAAGAATTGTGATATTGAAAAATAATATTGTATCTTTGAGTATGATGGTGTTGTATCCCTGCTGACTTTCTCAGATCACCGCTGCAGTCGCACCTACACTCCCAGTGAGGACAAAGAGGAGCTCACTCAGATCTGCAGGGACAACGTCTGCCGTTGCACTCAGGGTAAAAGTGTGCATGTGTCTGCAACAATGCATTAGTGGACATGTTGGTGTTTATTTTCGTTTGTATTCATTTTTTTTTATGTGCTCATGATCTCCAGGTGACTGCTGCGTCTCCAAAACCGACAGTGAAAACTTCCCCGCCTCAGAAAGAGAGACGTTTGCCTGCAAGACTTTACACCACGGTACGTTACACCGTCACACACTCGCAGCTTTAACACGCAGACATGCAGCTGAGTTTAAAGTTGGTCAGAACAAGTCTCAGTCTACATTGGGAAATTGCCACTCAAATCTATCTATCTATCTATCTATCTATCTATCTATCTATCTCTCTATAGATAGATGGGCTGTCAGTCGATTCAACTATTTAATTGCATGACTGTCCATGATTAATTGCAAATTATTATGCCACATTTTGAACATATTATGTTCAAAATGTACCTTAAAGGGAGATTTGTCAAGTATTTAATACTCTTATCAACATGGGAGTGGACAAATATGCTGCTTTATGCAAATGTATGAATGCAAGAATGAGAGGATAACATGAGATGAATTATTTGCAATTCTTGGTACAATATGCAGAGAAAAGGATCAATAGTAATGCTCAGTATTTTATAATATCTCCTGAGTAATTAAAGGGACTGTTTGTAACTTTTTAAGCGTATAAATGTACCGGGTCGGGACACATGCGCGTTCGCATATGCGCGTTCGCATATGCGCGTTCGCATATGCGCGTTCGCATATGCGCGTTCGCGTGTGGCCGGAGCCTCGTCTCGTCTGCCTGCTTGCCATCACTCAGACAGAGCGCGTGTTCTCGCGTACTCGCTCCACCTCTACTAGACGTGAACGCGCGCTCACTCCACACTGCAGAAGAGTTAGTTTAGCTCTGAGAATATCTAGTGAATGTTCAGTGGACGTTTGTGCAGAAATAACTGCTGCAGCTCCTCCAGACCAACAGAGGTTTCCTGTGTCTTGTGAAGTGACGGGGCTCCTCCACGAGTAACGTTGTCGTCTCGTTACCGACCGGGTGCCGGTGTCTCCCTGCGGCTGCCGGCTGCGGTCGGGAGGCGATAACGTAACTCGTTGAGGAGCCCCGCTGCCTGATCCTGCGCTGAGGCAGGAAAAGCCAACACTAGGATCAGCATTGATTCATGGAGAGACTATCGTCTGGTCAGCTAACATTACTGCCAAGCAGCTGAAATACAGAGTGATATTTAGAGCGAGCAAGCGCGAGCTCGACGCTGACTTTTGTTGATTTCAAGGCCACAGGTGTCGCTGTTAACAAGCATTTCTGAAAGTTACAAATAGTCCCTTTAAAGGTTGAATCTAGTACATGTATAAATAATCTGTACTGAGGAAACTCTCAAGCTTTATTGTAATTCATTTATTTGCTAGTATTAGCATTAATAATAAGATTATTTGTTGCAGCATTTATTATCAGGCTATGGAAACACTGACATGCCCAATGTGCTTATTAGGTTCCGTTATTTCTTTTATGCATGTGACATATTTTTGTTTCTTATGCTTTAGTTGTCCAGGTGAAGTTGCTGAGTGTCAGCCAGAGTTACTACGACAAATACGAGATGGAGATCACACAAATTATCAAGCTGGGTGAGTCAATTCAATGGCTGTCTGTCTTTTATGGTTATCAGCTCTTTTTTTAAATCATGGATTGTTAGCTAATAAAAACCTCAGTAGGATTATATTAGTATCTGAATTTATTCCTCCTACCATCCAGGTGTGGAGGCAGGCGTGGAGGTGGGCCAGAAGAGGTTTTTCATGTCTCATGGAGGCTGCAGAGATGGACTCAACCTGAAGACGGGCTCCCAGTACCTCATCATCGGCCCCAAAGAGGACCGGTGGAACGTTGACACTGAGACCAACAGGTAAGAAAATGGGAGCTGAAGTTTACCTGCAGTAGGACGAACAGTTGGAGGTTCTGACTGAGATTTTATTTAAAAAAAATATATTTAAACAGTCAATTCAAAATATGTTTAAACAGTCAACATTTGGCGGATGTACTTATTCTAGGGGGGTAATATTCAGACAAAAAAGAAAAAATCTGAATTTATGAAAAAAACTAACTAGAATAAAGAAAAAATCTGAAAAAGTGTGTTTTTTGTCATGGAACCACATCGCTTCACTTCAAAAGGTTGGCTCAACCTCATCACACCACAGTTAAACACAGTGGTAATGTGAGCCGCCAGGTGCAAAATATATTTATTATATTAGTATTTGTTAGGGCTGTCAATCGATTCAAATATTTAATCTCGATTAATCGCATGATTGTCCATCGTTAATCACAGTTAAATAAATCACACTTTTTTAATCTGTTCTAAATGAACCTTAAAGGGAGATTTGTCAAGTATTTAATCCTCTTATCAACATGGGAGTGGACAAATATGCTGCTTTATGCAAATGTGTGTATATATTAATTATTGTAAATCAATTAACAACACAAATCAATGACAGATATTGATCCAGAAACCCTCACAGGTACTGCATTTAGCATAAAACTATATGCTCAAATCATAACATGGCAAACTGCAGCCCAACAGGCAACAACAGCTGTCAGTGTGTCAGTGTGCTGACTTGACTATGACTTGCCCCCCAAACTGCATGTGATTATCATAAAGTGGGCATGTCTGTAAAGGGGAGACTCGTGGGTACCCATAGAACCCATTTACATTCACTCTCTCTCCCCCGATCTCTCATGTACCAAAGGCCAATTCAACCTCTCTAGCGTGCAGCAACTCTGTCTTTCTAGCAAACTAAACAGCAATTCACTCTGTCTCTCACACAGCCACTCACTTTCGCAAGGTAAACGGCAATTCAACCTCTCTCGCGAACTAAACAGCAATAAAACCTCTCGCGCAGCAACTTGGTCTCTTTCACGTACCAAAGCAAAAAATACAAGCTAAAGAGTCTAAACTCCTCTCTCTCCTCCCTGTCTGCCAGATTCATCTACATGTTAGGAAAGGACACCTGGGTGGAACGCTGGCCTACGACTGCAGAGTGCTCCAGCAATCCCAGCCTGCAGGCTAAATGCAAGAGCCTCGAGGATGCTGCATATGAACTGTCTGTCAACGCCTGCAGGCTGTAAAGGTGTCCCATCAGCAACTGCACGCCATTCTCCTGCGCCATTGTGTCGCGAAGATGACCAATAACTGTGCACGCAAAGATTCAATCATCATTTTAAGGTTAAGGCCTGTGCAATAGAGAGTGGAGTGTCCCTCCTCTTCCGGTGGACCAACATGGGACCTTGTTTCGGAAAAAATATGGACGGTAGTCAACGGAGAGAGACAATCACGCCATGAATCACACATATGATATTTGTCAATTCAAAAGGTCGTTTTGCAAGTCGAGAACGTCGCAGTTTGTCGGAAAACTGTTGAAGTATCAGACAATGGAAAATACGTAATTAGAAAGACGACACCCAAAGGTCACGTCAGTGTCGTCTCTCTCTCTGGAGCTACTCTGTCTGTGTGTTTCGTATTTGACTCGGATGTACTCACACAAGCTCGTTCTTTTGCTCCCCGGCTGATAAAAAAGACCAGGAGTCTCTGGATAAAACACATCAGGTCAGATAACGGTTCATCCGTGACGTGGAACATTAGCTAAGTTAGCTAGCTAGCTAGTGTTGGTGACGTTCATTGTGCGAGACGAGAGATGTAGTTCACTGAGCCGTTTCACACTAAACTAAATGATACTACGACAAACTGCAACTTTCTTGACTTGCTAAATTATCTTTTGAATTGACAAACGTCATGATTACCGGACATATTTGCTCTGAAATAAGGTCCCATGGGGGACACCGGAAGGGGACGGACTTCACCTCTCTATAAGGACATAAAAAATAGTTATTTGTGTTTCACTGTGGGAAAAAAAGAACTGAAAGTGGAGCTGGTTCTATCAACATACCCAGAAGGGATTTCTCTCCTGTAATGATAAAGTAAGAAGAACTAAATACCACTGGCAGCAACACAGTTATAAAAGCCCACTAAACAATGCCGACTGTATCAGGAGCTAAAATCAAACGTATAGTTGATAAAAGGGTGCGATTCATACAAAACATACCGTAGCAAAAGACAATCCTCCTACATACTTACTATGTCAAATTAAAACAAATGTATTATAAGTTAACAGGTCAGTTAATTAATGTCCTGCCGGGAGTTCAAATGAAACATTCATACTGGAACATACATTGTTGTTAGACTGAAAAGTTAAAACATACTTAAAAAAAGCAGAGAACAAAGCTAGAAATGTCTCTTCCTCGAGTGTGTACTACTAATTCAATTCTGAAAAACTCTGAGCTAACATATGCTGATTAAAAATAACACGCTAAACTCTTATAGCGGGGCAGTTAAGCATAACAACTGTGCATTTAGCAATAAAAGCAACACATTTGGCACAGATGTAGGTTTATATGTTATGAAAAGATATCGGGGCGCTGCAAATTAATTATTTCCTCAGCAACATGAACATCTGGAATGAAGCTAAGTGGTGAGTGAGAGTGGTGTGAAGATGGTCGGCAAACACCGCTCTGCTTCATAAATGTATCATAACAACAGTTTGTATATCGGCCGTCCCCGGTCTTCCTGTTTCCCTTTTTGAATGCTGGCGTGGAGAGTTATTTCATCTCACGCAGGCGCAGAACGTACGCGGTAGTCGGCCATCGGCTGTAGTCTTTGCGGTGTGTTCGAGTGCAACTTTTTGGCCGAGACAAAGACGACGTGAGGCGACGCAGCTGGTGGCCGCTAGTTCTGTGATGTCGGGTTGGTGTGTCTGAGCCTTTAGACGCAGCTTTTTTATCTGGTTGTACATGAACCAGATGGCGCACAAGGTCACCTAAGTGACCTTCGCCGGCAAGATGGGCAGGGCTTCCGCCAAGTCTTCCAGCTCTGACATCTCCGTGTTAAGCTTGTCAGTCAGGTTCAAGAGTTCCTCTGTGACCTTCCACTGGCTTTGCCACCATCGTTTTGAGGCTAACCTGAAGTCCTTCTCCGTTGACTCCCTAAACTCTTCCCACAGCTGGGTTTTCAACATACTATACTATGATTTGTTTTCATAAAATGTTTGGACATACTGCATAGAAAATAATCCATGAATAATAATCCATCTGTTGGCTGTGCTGTACAGCGCAAATGAATCCTCCCCGTCTTCTTGACGTCTTGTTCTGTGAGGGGAAAAACGAACCATTTCTAACCCAATGTGTATTTTTTTTAAGTCATATAGAGATTAAAATGTGCTGCTCACCCCGGGGCACTACTGGCACTGTCAGCTTTGATAGCAGTGTATTCAACACCATCACCATCCTCCTCCTCCTCCTCTTCCTCTGTTGGTCTGTGGAGCGGAGCCGGCCTGATGTTGGAGTAGAGAGCATCTTCCTGGTTCTGAGGGAAGCGGATGCTGGAGTAGTGAAGGTCATCACGCTGCTCTGCTGGTTGTCTCTGTGTTGCCGCTGACAACTATACTTATTAAGATCACTACGTTCAAATACTGCTCATTGAATTAACAACTACCAAATGCTGTAAACTATTTAAAAATCGTTGTCCCTAACATAGTTACTTTTTGAATGAGATATAAACATTTAAACTTTATAGTGCATGATCATCTTCTCAGTCAGGCTAGTCTTTATCTGTTGAGACTGTTTCTTTAGTCAATCTGAAACTTATTAGTGTGACACGAAAATAAAAATACATTTATGTTAAAGTTAGAAGATGTGTCATTTCTGGCTACTATGTTTAGATCATGAAAAAGACTTGCGACTTCCAGTCTAGCTGGCGACGTGATGGCAGCATAGAGTGACAGGCTCCCGACAGTCAAATTAAAAGTTGCCTGATTTAACTCGAATGTTTTAGGAGACGTGTTACAGCAAGTGTAAAGAAGAGTGGAAGAAGCGGAGGAGCGAATCAACACGGCGGAGGCCCGAATCCAGGCATCGGAGGATGTTCTGTCGGAGCTGGTGAAGCTACAGATACAAACGGAGAATAAACTGACTGATTTGGAGAGCCGGTCACGGCGCGATAATGTGAGAATATATGGGGTAAGAGAAGGAGGTGAAGAAGACATGACTTCAGTGATTACTTTCTTGGAAGACTTGCTAAGGAAAGGTTTGGAGTTCCCCTCGTCTACAGAGCTAAACATCGAGAGGGCTCACCGAGCGCTGGCTCCAAAACCTCCGGCCGAAGCCCCTCCAAGGTCACTGGTGGTCAAGTTCTCCAGCTACAGAATGAAGGAGGAGGTGATTAAAAGAGCCTGGCAGAGAACGGGATTTGATTTTCAAGGTAAACGGATCCACTTGGATCACGACTACGCACCGGAGCTGCTGAAGAAGAGGAGGGAGTACGCAGAAGCGAAAACTGTGTTGAAAGAAAGTAACATAAGATTTCAAACTCCGTTCCCGGCCAGACTGAGAGTGTTTTATAAAGAAGGAACTGAGATTTACAACTCGGCAGAGGAGGCGACGGTGGACATGGCAGAGAGAGGGATGCAGGTGACGGTTCTGAAAAAGCCGACCTCGCTTCTTGACCAGATAACCCGGCTGACCTGGCGAGTCAGCGGAAAACGAAGGAACCGGGAGAATGCAGGCTCCGGGCGGGGATTCAGGGACCGGCTCCGGGCATTCAGACAACAAGACACTGGATAAGTAACGTACTTTGGCTACAACAGGGTTATATTTAGGTACAATAGTTCTTCTAAGAATCTTGAACAATGTTGTACATAATGTTATGGGAAGGATTTTATTTTCAAACTTATTATTTTTATTAAGGGCATAAAGAGGTCAGACTTGTGGTCGGGACACCTCTCACTGGACATTATGGACCTATACATCAGCTCACAGGCTGAAGAGGGCCCTCTTTCACTGCTAGGAGGAAGAGACCTTCCCTCTACACTCGTTACTTTCCAACAGAGTCAGGAGGCCGTAAACGAGGCCTACATTTTGGAAGTCAGAGTTGTTACCTGTTATGGTTTTGTTTTTGTTTTATTGGTTATGGTTTATGCTACTGTTCCTTGTAGCACCAGGGGTGTAAGATTTGATTCATGTATAGGCTTGAGGGGGCTTAAAGTATACTTAAAGATACACAATGTCACTTAAAATAATGACCTATAATGTAAATGGTCTGGGAAATCCAATCAAGAGGAGCAAAGTTATGGCCAAATTGAAGAGGGAGGGAGTAGAAGTAGCTCTCCTTCAGGAGACTCATCTTACAGAACTGGAACATGAAAAACTTAAGAGATGGAGGTTTAATCAGCACTCATCCAGCTGTAAAAAGGGTTCTAAGAGAGGGGTAGCGATTTTAATTTCTAGCAAATTAAACTTTGAATGCACATTTGAAAAGAAAGATATGGATGGAAGATTTGTTCTGGTCCGGGGGTTTCTGCAAGGTGTTTTAGTTACTTTTCTGAATGTCTATGCTCCCCCAGGATCTGAATGGAAATTCTATAAACAAATCTTTGAATTGATTAGCTCTGAGGCCGGGGCATCCTAATTTGCGGGGGGACTTTAATGTCAGACTTCATATGACCCTGGATACTTCGAAATCTTATTATTCAAGAGAAAAGAAAACTACAAAAAATATAAGATTAATGATGGGAGAGTTAGGACTCTCAGACATATGGAGGGATTTGAACCCGACAAAGAGGGACTATACCTTTTACTCTCATCCGCACTCTGTCTATTCCAGGCTTGACTACTTTCTTACATTTCAAAGAGATTTATTTTGGGTTATAAATTGCAATATTGGGACCATGGACTTATCAGACCACGCCCCAATCTCTATGGATTTACTACTAGGTTCTGAAAAGAAGAGCCCTATCTGGAGGTTAAACACCGGGGTTCTAAATCAAATGAGACAGCAAATAAGGAAAGATATTAAAAACTATTTTGAAGAAAATGACAACGGGGAAGTTTCCCCACCGATTCTTTGGGATGCTTGCAAGGCTGTTCTTAGGGGGAAAATTAGAGGCTATTGCTCTGAATTGAAAAAGCAGAGAAAAGAAAAATTGGATCGGTTACAAAAAGAATTAAAAGAATTAGAGAATTTACATAAAAAGACACTGAATCAAAGAACAAAAATGGAAATAGATAGGAAAAAGAACGAAATAAATGAAATCTTGTCAAATGATATTAAAAGAAAGCTGATTTTTCTAAAACAAAGATATTATGAAGCAGGAGGAAAATCGGCTAAATTACTCGCTAATAAATGAAAAAAGCAACACGCAGAAAATACAATTTATGAAATAAAGTATCCTACAACAAATTCCATACACTGCAAAGTAGAGGATATACAACAATCATTTGAAACCTTTTATAAAAATGTATATACACAGCCCAAATTAGATGAACCGAAGATGGAAGCCTTTTTTGACCTGATAAAACTACCAAAGGTGACAGATGAACAAAATGAGTGTCTAATTAGTGAAATTAAGGATGAAGAAATTAAAGGGGCAATATCAAATTTAAAACCTAATAAAGCACCAGGACCAGATGGTTTCCCTTCTGAGTGGTACAAGGAAATGAGAGATCTGCTGACCCCCACAATGAAGAACACGTTTAACCATGTACTCAGGACTGGCTTGACTCCTCCTTCGTGGACAGAAGCTGTGATTTCTTTGATACCAAAAGAGGGTAAATATAAACTTGAATGTGGAAGTTATCGGCCGATAAGTGTACTGAATCAGGATTATAAGATCTTTACCTACATTTTTGCAAAGAGGTTAGGAAAAATCTTCCCCCAAATAATAAGTTTAGATCAGACGGGTTTTATTCAGCAAAGGCAGACTCAAGATAACATTCGCCGAACATTACATGTGATTGATCATATTGTTGAAAACAAACTCGAGGCAGTGTTATTGAGCCTTGATGCCGAAAAGGCGTTTGATCAAGTTAATTGGGAGTTTTTATATAGAGTTTTGGGGCAATTTGGATTTCATCAGACCTTTATTAAAACTATTCAAGCATTATATAATAGCCCAAAGGCAAGAATAAAATTAAATGGAGCCGTAGCAAACTTATTCGGCCTGCAAAGAGGGACAAGACAGGGCT